>NW_015114533.1:59167-61538 GCF_001443285.1 Poecilia latipinna
ACGTACCCTCATGAACAGTTGAAAGTCCGTTATCACCGAGGTCACAAGGACTATATAACAAGATTTTAAAAAGTCCCTTTGGGAGGATTTGATCACAAAAATTGTAACGGGTTATTTATTTGTATAATATGACAGTGACAAGTTTGGTGTTTTTTTTAAAAAATTATTCTTTCCAAGACTTGATTTTGGACAATTCATGAAAATACAGCTACTGCGAATTTCAATAAATTGTCCAGTTTAACACAAGAATTACTTTCACATTTATAACTGGAAAAATTTTTAACAGAAATGAAATATACTTAAAGAAATATAATTTCTAAGTAGAAACATCTTCAAATTAATGTGATTACGTTTTTATTGCTGATTATAAAAAACTTTAATTAATAGAAATTTATCACCGCAAATTACTTTTTCAAGCTTCTGTTACCAGTGAAGCTTGAGTCACCTTCATCAGATTATTTGCTTATGAAATATTTATCTCAAATGTCAACAATAACAGATGATGGCCAGCGTGAGTCATGCAGTCGACTGATTACTGCCTTATTCCCTAGATTTGCAGGGGATCCATAAGTAGGGAAAGTAAAAAAAATTAGATTTAATGTTTTTCCAACCTGCATCTGGCCAGAGTTGCTGTTACACAACTGGATGATTATTTTACAATAACTGCTAAACACTGATTAATAAACTTGTTTCCTTTAATATCATAATCAGGCATACTCTTGTAAGATACCAGCATAGAAAGAAACAAAAAAATGTAGGAATGTCTTTATTAGAATAACAAAAAAACAAGCAGATAATCAGGCAATAACTCCAGGAAATTGGTTCTAAGACTGTCTAATTGAAAGCAAATATTACCATAATTTAATCGTTTTTTTTTTTGTTTGTTTTTTTTTAAGAAGATGAGGAGACAGTGAAGAGGACAACATGGGAATGAAGAGAACCGCCCGTTAAACCAGCAGCTCCCTTGGTCTGTTAGTGGAGCTATGCTACTCTGAAAACTCCTTCGTAAGTTTTAAAGTATGGATATTCTGGATGAACTGAGTGGATAGATGAAGCTACAGGGTCTACTTTCTCACCTAAAAACGAATTAAAATTAGTTTTTGTGACAAATTAATAGTGGTTAAAGTTTAATACATTTGTGTACTCACTTTCTCTAGTTACCGCTGCTGGTGGCGCGTTGCATTGTGGGATATCTTGCTGGCTCAGGTCCGCAAAAGGATACATCCATGGACGTAATATAAGGGTAGACGCCTCATGGGACAGCAGCCCAAGTACTGTTCTGCTCTCGCCTATTGGAGCTGAAGAGATTTAGGGCGGCCATCTTGGAGCGGTCCACCGCTCCACTCAGCGTTATATATTTGGCAGGCACAATAAAGTGTCAGCGCATTTAATAGATCATAACACGCTGAATAGTAATCACATTGTCACGTATTTAAATTTTAGGCATACAGCTATTAAAACTGCATGTATAGGAATGTATAGTTTAGCATATTTAAATAATTTTGGTGGAATACAATATTTTAATATATCCTCCTGACCAGTGTTGTATAGTAACGAAGTAAAAACACTTCACTACTGTACTTAAGTATATTTTGGAGTACTTCATACTTTCCTCGAGTATGAAAATTTTTGATAACTTTCACTTTTACTTCACTATATTTCCGAACTTAATTGCATACTTTTACTCCGATACATTTTCAATGTGTGGTTTAGTTACTCGTTACAAAAAAGCGAGAAAGAGAAACGCTAGTGTTTTGGCCCCACCTACTGATTGACTGCAACAAAGTCGGTCGCCTACTTGCCTGGGCTTGTTCATCACCACCAATAGGATACACCTGTTTGGCTTCTCCCATTAAACACAAAGCAAGTCTCGTGATCAGCAGCAGCCACATGTCCCTAATGCCACACATAATGACCGGCTGTGTGCACCAAGTTTGTGAAGTGGAGTAATCGTAACAGTTTCTTTTTCTTCATGTTGGCTGCATTTTCTGTACTGATTATTTACTTTTCTCATTTTCAGTGCTGACCTTATTTGAAGGGAAAAATTAAAGCTTACAAAAACTTTGTATTTTCTGTCCTGGAGGGGATACTAAGAAGCTGGTTCAGTTGTAAAGCAGGTTAAGTTAACCTTGTGGTATAGTTAAAGCACCTAATTTTCTTAATTAAATGATGCCTGCAGGTATATCTATTAGCAGGTTTAATTTTGCCTGCACTTGGTTGTGTATATTACTTTAAGTGTATTTGACAAGTTTACCAAAATATAAAAAGTCATTCAAACTGCATTTGCCTTGTTTTACTTTTTACTTATACTTTTCATTACATTACTTGAGTACATCCATTTTTACAGTAATTTCCATACTTAAGTACAAGA
>NW_015114533.1:64910-68868 GCF_001443285.1 Poecilia latipinna
ATTACCTTAGGCCTAATGTTGACTGTAGCAGGCTACCTAGACTCCTCTGTTCAAAGGGGGATGGAAGACATAGCAATATTGTATTTAGTGCTTAAAAGTTTTAGAATATCTTAACTTGACTTTTGCAAGGCCAATTATCTTCACACCAATAGTTTGTGAAGTAGAGTAACGGCTTTTTTACTTCATGTTGGCCGCATTGTCTGTACTGACTATTTTTCTCATTTTCAGCCCTGACCTTACTTGAAGGGAAAACTTAAGGCTTACAAAAACTTTGTATTTTCTGTCCTGGAGGGGATACTAAGAAGCTGGTTCAGTTGTAAACTAGGTTAAGTCAACCTTGTATAGGTAAAGCGTCTAATTTTTAACTAAATGATGCCTGCAGGTATATCTATTAGCAGGTTAAATTTTGCCTGCACTTGGTTGTGTACATTATTTTAAGTGTATTTGACAAGTTTACCAAAATATAAAAAGTCATTCAAACTGCATTTGCCTTGTTTTACTTTTTACTTATACTTTTCATTACATTACTTGAGTACATCCATTTTTACAGTAATTTCCATACTTAAGTACAAGACATTTCAGATACTTTAAGACTTTAACTCAAGTAACATTTCAGTCAGGGACTTGGACTTTTACCAAAGTCATATTTTGGAGAGGTACCTATACTTTTACTTGACTCTGAGATTTCAGTACTTTATACAACACTGCTCCTGACTACCAGTAGTTCATTTTTGTCCTCTGTAGAGGACATTTCTAAACTTGAATATCTCCCAACCCCTGCATTCTACTGAATTAATTCCTTTTGGTATCTGGAGAGGACATTTAGGGCTTTTTAATGATACCACATATGAAGGGGTGGGACTTTTGCTTGTATCTTTTTCTAATGCATAAAAATTGTGTTCATCAGTAACACATTTTATGTGAAGAGACAAAGTAAGTGCATAAAACCTTTTATTACCTTACAAAGACTGTGGGATTTTAAAAAAATGGTGATTGGACAATATTTTTTTTCCTGGTACATCATAAATACATACATACTTATCTGTTGTGACAATATTTACATGTTCATTACATTTTTACACAATCTAATAGCCTGGAAATAGGACAGTTTTGCAGAACTTTTTCTGGTGCTGCCTTTCTGCAAACCATCCTCATCTCTTTATCTTTTGGAAACCTTTAAAACAAAAGCGTGATATCTGGGAGTGTCTACACAAAAACATTGTCCGAATGAGGTCCATGTTACTTTATTCATATACTGTTATTTAGTGAGTTCATTGAAGTTATTTTGTACCGGCTGATCTGCACATAACTGTTATAACAAAGCAAAGATAAAAAGGCAACGGTTGAAACTAAGGAGCCTTGTTGCCTTCTTAAGCTGAGCATTCAGAAAAACGTTACACTCACTATTTTTGATCTTCATATTTCAAAGAACATAAAACTCCAAATTTGATTAAGATTTGTTGATAATGATAATTAACCAAAGCTACTGAAATTGTGAGTAGGCCTGTTTGAAACATTCCTGTCATCAAATGTCCGGCTGAAGACCGATAGCTAACATTTGCTGTCAATTCACTGGTGGGCATAAATACAGTAATATTACATTCACAACATACTAACAATAATATGTCATTCTTACTTGTGAAAAGTTATCCCCCGGGCCCTGACACCAACAGTTCTTAGATTTAAACACGAATAAGCCGAGCAGAACTGAGGCATCTTCTGCTGTTTTGGTTCAACAAAGTACGAGAGTGTACCGCTCCAAGATGGCCGCCGTATTTCCTGCTCCGGAGCAGCCAATGCGGTCTATCTTTATATTATGTCTATGGATACATCGATGCATCCTTGATAAAATGGGCAGAGCAAGAAGACATCCAGGAACTTTGAACGATCTTGCCTGGATAGAATTGGAACAGTACTTGGGCTGCTGTCGATGACGTTTCACAAGGATGTGAGAATACAAGAACAGACAAGAACGTATGTTAATAAAACTTTCATACAAATAGTAAACTACACATAAAATAAGAAAATATGTGTGCATGAATCGCTAGCTGTGGACTGATCGGTCCACAGCTAGTTTGCATGTTCTCCCTGTGCGTTCATGGTACTCTGCTTTCCTCCCACAGTCCAAAAACATGACTATCAGGTTAATTGGCCTCTCCAAATTGCCCCTAGGTGTGAGTGTGTGTATGCATGGTTGTGTCTCTGTGTTGCCCTGCGACAGACTGGTGACCTGTCCAGGTGACCCCACCTCTCACCCAGAACGTTAGCTGGAGAGGCACCAACAACCCCCCTGACCCCACTGAGGGACAAGGGTGTAAAGAAAATGGATGGATGGACAATTATTTGTTTTATATTGTGTTTAAATAAAGTCATCGGTATATGACAATTCATCTGTCATAGTTAAATTTTTAACTCATTCTAGTTATAATCTTCATAAATAAAATGTTTTATTTTATGTAGTTTCATTTTTTTCTGTCTACAGGTAAAATAGTCTTAGTGTTGCTATACTGTCACAAAACTTGTTTGATTAAATATCTTCCTGTGATGCTGTAATTATTGTTAAATGCTTTGGTCAGCAGAGCCTGTTTCAAATTTACTATATAAATAACTTTGGTTTGACTTGAAAACATCCTTCCCAGTTGTTTTTTTTTTTTTCATTTTTGCTTATCTTTTAAAACATGATTTTGCTCACAAAGTTTAAAAACATAGTTTAGCTATTAATTTTTTTTAATTCAACATTTTTTGAGTTGGTCTATGGTGTATTTTCTTAACAAGCAGATGTCTTTAATTTGTATATTTGCATTCAAAATTCAGGTTTGACTGTTTTTATATTCTGATTAACTTTACAGTAAAGTGTGACTGATATTCTAAAACTATTATTAAAATATATATCAAATCCATATCAAAATGTCGTATTATTTATTTGTTGTAAAAAACAGAAGGAAAAGGGGAGGAACCTGTTACACTGATATCTGCCTAGCAACAAATGACAGTTATTTTAATTTTAAAGAACTGGATTGGCTGACAGCTATCAGTCGTCTCAATCCTGTTAAACCAAACATTGGCTTCTTCAAGAGTAGGAGAGTTTTAATGTTGCACAACAATCCATCAAACTTTCACAACTGAAAGCTGTTATAAAATTACAATGAACCAAAACTCATTTAAACTTTTCTTTTTTTTTTCATTTACATTTTTTCTCAATGCAGTATTTCTACACTGGATCTGCTGGAGTCCCAAACTTCCCAGCATAGGTGTCTGTTGAGATTGTTGACAATATTAAGTCATTGTGACAGTAGAACCAACAGAAATATATCCAAACAGGAATAGATCAATTTTACATTGGAGGATCCACAGAACTGGGAGAGTCGGACTCAGGTCTGTTTGGTGAACCAGCAGCTCTTTAGAGCAAACATTGAAACAGCAAAGCAGCTGTTCAACTGAAGGTTAGTTCATGTTTGTCTATTATTGGATGTGTCTAATCAGAAGTGGGCCACAAAGCAACCCTGGACAGAATTTTGTCCTAATTCCAATTAAGTAATTATTTAATTAAAAGGCTGGAAATAAGCTGGAGACAAGATTATTTATCTGGCTTTCTCCAGTAACATTTATTTGGTGATATGTGGCCCTCTAACACATATAGCATGAATAACTTATTACATAAATTTATGGCGACATCACTATAATTATTATTAATAGTTAACCATAAAATATAGCTTTTATCATCAACTACTACATTTATCAGTTATTTTATCTGAAATAAACATAGATTTACCTTTTGTGTCCTTTTATACTATTGCTTATGTGAATTTGGGACTCATTCTTGATAAACTACAAATTTGAAGTTTTGACATTCTGTGTGAAGTTGTCAAATTAACTGCTGAGCGCCCCCTGCTGGATACCTGAAGCAGCACCACATAATAGGGGCATTGTAGATAGAAAAAGAGAAGTAAAATTACGA
>NW_015114533.1:72363-74124 GCF_001443285.1 Poecilia latipinna
AATTACGAGAAAAAAAGATTTTGACATTATTCTTAGAAATTTTCTAGAAAGAATTTTTATGTTTCAAAAGTCAAAGAATTTTAGACTTTTGGAAATGTTCAGTTTGAATAATATTTCTGATGGTACAGGCAAAAACCTATTGCATTATGAATTGTCACTTATTGCAGTCCTTGTAATACTCAAATACACATGCACATCTTAAACATTTTTTAATTATCCCACCCAGTAGCACATTCCTCTGTACCACACTTTGCTGTTTTAAAATAAATGCGTAGTATTTATATGGAATTTTTGAAAAGTTTCAACTAAAAACCTGGAGGTTGGAGTCCTTGTCAAATGGCATTTTTGACTAAAGTCCCAGAGGGTTAGAGTCC
The DNA here is from genome assembly GCF_001443285.1 of Poecilia latipinna. Lineage (NCBI taxonomy): Eukaryota > Metazoa > Chordata > Actinopteri > Cyprinodontiformes > Poeciliidae > Poecilia > Poecilia latipinna. Next base: position 72,738 of record NW_015114533.1, read on the forward strand.
CAGTTAAACAGCGTTTAACTGAAGTCCTAAAAGGGGTTTTAATGTTTTTATCTTTTTTAATCTTTCTTTTTTCAAAATCTCTTTCTCTTTCTTACTGTTTATTCAGTGTCACATGCTGTTTTTTTAATTATGCAAAGCACTTTGAAATGCCTTGCTGCTGAAATGTGCTATACAAATAAAATTTGATTGATTGATTGAAAGTTTGTTACAACAGTGACGGTGTGTTCCTTCTGTTTTTATATCTTCTTGTGAACCTACTTGCATTGATTACCTGTCACTTATCTGCTGTTGCACTAGAATTTCTCATTCTAATATCTATAAAGCAGGAAAAAAAGATTTGTTGTTGGAGGTGTTTGTTGTTACTTCTAACCAGCACCGGCTCTTCCAAGAAAATATGTCAGAAGGAGTCATACAAAATAATGTCAGTCATTAAGTTCAACATTTGCTCAATAATTTATATTGAGTTAAAAAGAAAAGAATCAAACTGAATGTTCAGTTTGGTCTACTGAGTATTTGCCACCATTGAGCCACATCTATTTTATATCAATTTTAATCAAAATATCATGTTATATAATATAAAAATATTCAGTTAATGTACAGCTGTGAGTGGCATGATGAAACTGAACAAATAAATGGATATAAATAGTATGGTTATGACGGAGGAGATTTTCTAGTGTTTGACCTGAAGAGAGATGGATAACTGTAAACAAACACAAGTGGGTCCATGACACATATCTGATCGGACAAATTAAGGATTACCTCATCTAGATTTGCTCTCAATAGCCAAAGAAGGATGTGACTATCAGAGAAGTTCTCTTCAAACAGGTAGAAATCACACAAAAATGGTGATTCTCTAAATAAAGTTACAGATAAAACTGCAAACTGATTCCTTTTTTTCTCCACAGGTCTTCCCTGAGTGTCTCTCCTCCAGAAGTCTCCATCCTCTCCATTCAGTTGCCACGCTACAGGTTTATATCCTAACATAAATTAGATGTTCTGGAGGAAAGGAGAGGAGATTCATGATGGAGCATTCAAAGGAGAAAATCTCTCCAACAATGACGGGACCCTGGAAATGAGTGTTGATCTGTCATCTGTTGCACCTGAAGACTGGATGCAGTGTGAATGTGTGAATGTCTGAATATTTTTAAAAACCATTAAATATAAACTATTACGAGCAATTTATGGACAAGGGGTGAACTGTTTATTTTCAGTTGATACCAGTAAAAAATATTCCACCAGAATCTTACAGAAAGTGATGTTGTGATCACCATGACCCTGTTCAAGTGACCTCGTCTCTCAACCGTTACCTGCTGGAGAAAGATAGCAGGTAACGAGCTACCTCCCATTAACTGCTGCCTCACAACCCCACTGGGGACAAGGGTGACAG
>NW_015114533.1:79934-81494 GCF_001443285.1 Poecilia latipinna
CACAGTTTTATGTGAATCATAAATCAGAAAACCAATTGTATGGAAACTGATTTTAAGGCTCAAAAATATTATTACTTTGTTATAAAGTTGCATAATGCTTATTTCAAAGATTAAGACAAGTAGTCAGTACAATAAAGTTGCAAATGGCTCATTAAAAAAGTTATAGCTTAATGAGACATAATTGATATGTCTTTAATATGTACTTAGACATATTTAGATTTTTGATTTTTTTTCTGTTTTATTTGGTAATCTGGAGGTATAAATACACTGAAGTGAATGACTTTAATTCATATTTTATAAATTTTACTGTGAAATGTAAGGTATTGTGGATGAATAAAGATTAAATGATATTAAAATTATAAAGTCAGTTAAGTGAAGCAAAAGATTCATTCAGTGTGAAATGTTTCCTTCNTTCGGTTTTACGGATCCTGGTTCCAAATTAATATTCAAACATTTATGCTGTAAAACCAAACCCGATATTTTAAGTGCTTTAAAATATTTTTGAGTTTTAACTCTAAAAACTAAGAAATAAACTTTTTAGAACCTCACTGTCTAAATGTGTGATGTGTAAAAACCACTAGAGGGCGCACTTCACCACAGAAACGTACTGTACTCATAAATGAACGCGGTGATAATTATTCATTATTTAATAGGCCAAATATTAAAGTTAGACGTCTAATAATTAAAACATTTTAACTCAACAAATACAACTAGAAATTCATTCCTTCTTGTTTTACCAGGAAACTGAGACTAAAATGCAACTTAAAGTCATATCAGTGTTAGAAATAATTAGCAGTAAAATCCGCCAACACTAGGAGAGACATGAAAATCTCTCTAAGGAGCTGAATGCCATCAAAACGCGTCAGTGTCTGAGGTCACCACCTGATACAAAACGCAGAAATAGTTTCAGTTTCGATGACAACCCCTCCAGGGAAATTTAACCTGGATTTAGGTGACGTTACAGACAGATGTTTTTTGTCATTGGTTCAGATTCATGTTGACGCCCCTTTTAGATTCTAGATGAGCGAAATGCTCTGTGACCTTAAACTCAGTCTGTAAATGTGGACAACTGAGTTGGACCGCAGTTCGATGGTCAAGATGATGAAGTTTGTGTTTTTGCTTCTCGTGGGAATCCACAGCGCTGCAGCTGGTAAGTTAGAAACATATTTTTACTTTTATCTTGTTTAATTTGAATGGGTTAAATTATTATACATGTGATAATGTATAATAAAATAAAATCTAGTAAAGTTCTGGTTTAATGTGTAGACTAATAACCAAACAATTAGCTTAAAAAATGTCCCAAACACATATTTAACGTTTAGGCAGTTGATTTAGAAAAAAAAGCAGATTTAAGGGATTATTTGTTTTCTCTGTGTCATTTACTATTTAGTAGACCGTACGTGTTTTACAAAACGATGCAGGGAAGTCGGAAAGATATTAACTTGGAGAGAAAAAATCACTGGTCCAATGAAATAGGATATTTGATTAACAATACATCTGTTGTTTAACTTAGGAACATTGCACCTCATGCGATGTCGTGCAATTTTTTTATTTATTTGC
>NW_015114533.1:85001-88581 GCF_001443285.1 Poecilia latipinna
ATTTGCTTATTTATAATATCAACAGTGACAAAGATTTTCTTTCTGTTTTAATATCAACTAATTTTTACCAGAAAACATGCTTAATAAAATCCAAGTTGAATGTGATGTTAATTTGTAACAGTATTATTGTTATTTTTAGAGAATTTTAGCATTTGACTGAAGGTCCTACAGTTAACATTTCAAGTCTTCTATGAAAAGCAACTAAACTCCATTTTATTTAAAAATGCAATAGACATTTGAATTGCTTTAATTGTATAATATAACTTTTTGTTTTTATTTTAGCATTTGAAATCTTTCACAAGCTGTTGTCAGTGTGTATCTAGATTATTCAAAATAAAAATAACATTTAGGATGTGCAAACTTAAATATTAGAGGAAACTCAAGCTTCAAAAAATAATAATGGAAGAAACAAAAAAAAACAATGAAATTGATGTTTTTAAAATTTTAAGTATAATTAAACAGTAGAACCATTTAGTGGCACACTTATATGCAACATATTGATATATCCTAATAAAGCAAAGCTCGCTGTTTAAAAATAGAATGGTGTAAAACAATGTAATAAATATATGGCTCATAAAATGTTTTGTGTTCAGTAAATACATCCCTCAAAAATCATCAAAGCAATTAAAATCTTTCTGAATTTTTTTTATATTAAGATTGAAAGTAATTATTTCTATTGATAAAGTTGCTGTTTGATTTGTTGAACTTGTTGAAAATGTTTAATTATTTTGTTGATTCATATATTCTTAAATCCTATTGTCTTTTTTCAGTGACCCATTCTCTGAAGTATTTCTACACTGCATCCTCTCAAGTCCCAAACTTCCCAGAGTTTGTGGCTGTTGGGTTGGTTGATGATGTTCAGATGGTTCACTATGACAGCAACACTGGGAAAGCCGTGCCAACACAGGACTGGATGAGGGACAACATGGATCAGCAGTACTGGGATGGTCAGACTGGAGGCCTTCAGGGTACCCAGCAGACCTACAAAGCCAACATTGAAATTCTGAAGTCACGCTTCAACCAAACTGGAGGTTTGTGTTGATTTCACCATTTATTGATAATTTTTGTTTTTGCTAATGGGAAGTAGGACACGCAGACACACACACACACACACACACACACACACACACACACACACACACACACACACACACACACACACACACACACACACAAAAGAACCTGATATGTCGAGACTTTTTGAGAATATGAATTAAAATTAAATTAACTTTGATTGATGAAAGAGTTATTTTGCTAATTCAATCACTTATGTCATTTTACCAAGATATTAACCTGCATTAATTAACAAATAAGTAAAATAAATTATTTAGAAGATCCAAACTGAGAAATGGAGAGTTTGAACAACAGCAGTTACATCATTGTTATGGAAGTTACTGCTAACAATGAATATTATGCATATTTTCAACCATTTTCAACATCATGTTGAACCAAAGTGTTTTCATTGTATTTACCACTAATGAAGCTCTTCTGTGTTACCAGGTTTAAAATGGTTCAAATACCCTAAAAAACTAAACCGGCTTTATTCTCAGGAACCTCCCTGGGTTCACCACATAGCAGGGCTTATGCTCCAATGCTGAGTGAATCTGTGTTCGCTGCACGATGAAACATCTTCAGACAAAATGTCTCAGAAGTTATTTAAATTAATTTACAGAACCTTTATAAGAACCTGATCCAGTTTCTATTTTTTCTCTTTCTTGGGAAGATTTGTTGAGCCTTTTCTTTCCTTCATTTTTAAAATGTTTATGGTCAAAACAACTTCAGGAGTTTTATCCATAAATGAATAAATATCAAAGATATAAATAGATATAAAAGTCATGATATAAAAGAATGTATGCATATTTTGTTCTATAAATTTTAGTTCTAGGAAAACAAATCATTTCACTCTGACATGAAACAATAAATGTTCAGAATCTGATGCTGTAGTTTGATCATGTGCAGCAGAGAAACATCTAAGTTTGATGTTTCCTTCCGTTTTAGCTATGATAAAAACAGGAAACACTAACAATGTTCTCAGCATTTAGACACTGTGGCATCTTTTAAAAAAGGTTTTTAAAAAAGCATGTCGTCAGTTTTTTATGAAAACCTTTCTGAGTCTCCATACAGAGAGACACGAATGAGAAACAGAGAAGGAATCCTGAGTAGAGATGTGGATCCAACCAGAACAAATCAGTGTTTTTTTTTATAGAAATAAGACTAAAAACAAAAAGCAGAGAAACTTCAGAGAAAATTTGATGTAATTTAAACTCTGATGCAAACAAAAACAGCAAAATTGTTCCAAGTTTTTTAGCTTTTAGACACTTTGGGTTTTTTAAATATTTACTGAATAAAAGAATCTGAGATAGTTTTTGTTGAAGGCCTCGCAGCGTCTCCATCCACACCAATATGAATGAGAAACAGGGTGAGAATCCTGAAGAGGGACGATCTGGGTCCAACCAGAACCGATCAGATCAGTGGTTTTATCCTCTGTGGTTCCTCCAGGTAGATGATCCGGTTCCTCTAGGTAGATGATCCGGTTCCTCTCTGGTTCCTCCAGGTAGATGATCCGGTTCCTCTCTGGTTCCTCCTGGTAGATGATCCGGTTCCTCTCTGGTTCCTCCAGGCCTCATGTCTCTCCTCAGTCCACAGACTGAAGCTCTGCTGCTGGACTCACCCTGATCCAGACTGGGAGAGGAACTGGACCAGCTGGTTCTCCTCTCCACACACCAGTCGGCCCAGTTTGAGTTACTGGTGGAGTTGGTGTTTGTTCCCAGTTTGGTTCTGGTTCTGCTGGTAGCAGAGCTGCAGGATGTTTAACAGTGAAGGTTATTCTGGGATGTTTGGCCTTAAAGCAGCAGAGAGATCAGAACTGAGACCCGATCAGAGCAGCAGCAGTGATGATCCTCCAGAACCAACCAGAGAGGACCTTTAATTAAACTGGGGAAAAACCTCATTGGTGGAAAGAAAGGTCCAAATCTGTTCTGGTTCTGTTTCAGTTCAGAGTTGTAGAAACATGACCCGGTTAAAGCCCGGTTCAGTCTCTCACTCCAGCTGCTGGTTTGTTGTGGATCAGAACCGATCAGTGCAGCAGCAGAACCAGAACATCCGTTAAAGACGCAGCTTTTCTCCTAAGTCTGTCCAGAGACGGACAGAAACGAGACGGGGACAGGACGGTTTGTCTCCTCCATGCTGCCAGAGACGAGTTGGACCTTCTGGTGCCGCAGCAGAACCAGCAGGTCACATGACAGGAACCAGAGAGGAACCTCAAACCCAGGCCCGGTTCTGCTCTCAGTCGCTGTGAAACACAGGAAACCAGGAGGAACCGGGTCCAGTGGACAGAAGACGTCCTCCTCCATCCAGTGGGTCAGCAGAGCAGCTGGACCGACCTGCTGTCAGAGGGAAGCAGAACTTTGAGCTGCTGGAAGAAGATTCTGCTCCAGAACCAGCAGATGGGATGAAACTCTGGTAGAATCAGAGAAACGGGTCAGAAACTCTGGTAGAATCAGTGAAACGGGTCAGAAACTCTGGTAGAATCAGAGAAACGGGTCAGAAACTCTGGTAGAATCAGAGAAACGGGTCAGAA
>NW_015114533.1:90863-94405 GCF_001443285.1 Poecilia latipinna
TAATCCTTTACATTTTATTTGTTTGTGTGAATTGACTTGCTGAATGTAGGAATAATATATTTTTATTTTTTTGCCACAGTTACTCACTCGCTGAAATATTTCTACACGGCATCATCTGGAATAAAAAACTTCCCAGAGTTTGTGACTGTTGGGATGGTGGATGGAGTGCCATTCTCCTACTATGACAGTGTCATTAGAAAGGAGATTCCCAAGCAGGACTGGATGGCCAAGAATGAAGGTCCTGAGTACTGGGAGAGAAACACTCAGAAATCCATTGGTTCTGAGCAAACCTTCAAAGCCAACATTGGTATTGCTAAGGAGCGCTTCAACCAGACTGGAGGTGAGTTACACACAATGTTACTGAAGCTTATAGCAATAAGCATAAAACTTTTCTCTCTCTCTCTACTTAAACTTTTTTAAGCATTTGTTTGATGCTACATTTCAAAATTATTTTAACAATTATTTTTTAAGCATAATAAAAAAGAACAGACAGAGCAAATGAAAATTAAATTATTTTAACTTTTGTTTTAAATATAAATTATCTAATTATTATTTCACTAATAAATTACTGAATGAGAGTCAATAAGTTAATTAAAATACACTGTTAAGTATTGTTAGTAAAGTATTGCTTTTGTCTTTTTAAACTTTTTAGAATTTAATCTTGTTGAAGCAAATAAATAAAAAAACATCACTATTTTCAAAGTCACTGACGTTTACAATCTGCTGCATTTAGATAATTTTTTCAAAATCTAAATAAAAGTTACAGATGGCAGCTTAAAGCAGCTCAGACTGTCAGACTGATCACTAACATGTTTTATTTGATCAGATTTCCTCTGATCAGCAGGAAAACCTTCATGTTCATCAGCTGGTTCTGATTGAACTGCTTTCTAGAGAAGGAGCTGCTGGGTCAGAGAAAGTTTGATGTTTCCTTCATTTAATTTAAACTCTGATAAAAACTAGAAATAGTAAAAATCTTCCAGGTCTTCTAATGTTTCAGACACTTTTGGATTGTTCACATTTTACTGAATAAAAAATCTGAGGTACTTTCTGCTGAAGGCCTCACAGCATCTTCATCCTGGCTTCCTGACTGACTGACATTATTTGGACATTTTTCACTTTAAAATGCAACAACTAAATTTTATTAGCTGGAATGTTAAAGGGTCTTGGTTCACATAAAAAATCATGTTGATCTAAAAACATCTTAAACCATCTCTTGAAAAGAAACAAAATCTAATTATACAGAAATCTAATCATCAGAGATAATTAAACAATATGTGTGTGAATTTGGCCTCAGTGATCGCTGGAGATGATTACATCCCGTCTCCAAAGAATTTACTTTTTTCTCTCCTTTCCATCATTCACAGATGGATATGTTTCTAATAAGCAATTCGCTAATGGGAAACATAACAAAAACTAATAAACACTCGATTGTGATCACTGATCATGTTCCTATATCTATCTCTCTGATTGTAGAAAAACAATCCCAAGTCTTTTAGTAAATGGCGCCTAATCTATCACTACTGGAAGAGCAAGAATTTGACAAGTATCTGAAAAAGGAACGGGCGTCCTTCCTGGAGATAAACGAGTCACGAAATACTGCGACGTCATTGATATGGAAACAGGGAAAAGCTGCATTAAGAGGCAGAATCACAGCATCTGGAGTCCATAAGAAAACGGAGGAGAGAGAAAAACTCAGCTGGAGACAGAAATCGAGAATTTAGAGGAAATAAGCATTTTAACAGAACAAGCTGAAGACAAAACACGTCAGCTAAGATATGAACTAAATACGCTTGTAAACAAGGGAGCACATTTTTCATTACGGAAACTTAAACAGGATCATTTTCACTGTAGTAATAAATCTGGTGAATATTTGGCCAATCAGCTGAAGTAGAACAAAGAGAAAAATATTATTTCTGTTACTAAAGATTCAGCAGGGAAAGCGACCAGCTGCTGGAAGAAATAAATGATGTTCCTCGAGATTTTTATACCAAACTGTATTCTGAAGAAAATAATCCTTCCCAAGAAGAAATTAACTCTTTTTTAAACAATATCAATCTACCGAATTTGACAGATGAACAGATTGGTTTGCTTGAAGCTCCATTAACAGGAAAATAATCAAACAATGCAGTTAACAATAAAGCACCAGGACCGGACGGTTTTCCAGCTGATTTCCATAAACATTTTAGGGATATGCTTAATCCGACATATCTAAAATTAATACAAGAAATAAAAGAAAATGGTATTATTCCTCAGAATTTAAATACAGCTGCTATTACAGTTCTTCTTAAACCTGCAAAGATCCTACAGTCGCCTCCAGCTGTCGCCTACTCTCATTAATAAATACAGATATGAAAATGATCACTGAGGCATTAAAAAGTCATTTCATCCTCAATTCATCCAGATCCAACTGGTTTTATTAAAAATAGACACTCCTCACCTAACATACGGAGATTGCTGAACTTACTGGCTTTAACAAATAAACAGGACTCAGCCATTGAAACTTTAGATGCTGAAAAGGCGTTTGATGAAGTGAATTGGTTATTTTTGTTTTCAGTATTAGGAAGGTTTAAATCTGGAGATTCTTTTATTAACTGGATTAAGTGATTCTGTACATCACCAGCAGCGACTGCTACTGCCAACAATATCATTTCAAAGAACTTCATCTTGCAGAGGCACAAGGCAGGTTGCCCACTTTCTCCATCCTTGTTTTCCATTTTCATTCAACCCCTTTCAGCAGCAATTCGTCAAAATTCTCGCATTAAAGGTTTTCCAATTAACGCAACAGAACATAAAATTTGTTTATATGCTGACGATATCTTATTACTATTGCAAGATCCATATTCTTCAATGACTGAAGCAATCAGAATGATTGATCTCTTCTCAAAAATATCTAATTACTCAATAAGTTGGAATAAATCTGCAGTTCTTCCTTTAAATAGTTTAAAATGGGATGAGACAATCCAAACTATACCGATTCCTTTATGCACCACTCATATTACGTACCTTGGGATTAAATTATCTCCTAAATTGTCAGATTTGTTTAATCTTAATTTCACACCACTTCAAGAATCAATACAAAACAGCTTGAAACAATGGATCAATCTACCACTTTCACCTGCTGGTAGAACAGCGACTATTAAAATGAAAATACTTCCCCAAATTAATATTTTCTATGTTATCCATCCAACCAACTAAACAACGGTTTACATCTTTAGATGGTATAATCTCCAGATTTTATTGGAAAAACAAGCCGCCAAGAATAAAGCTATCAACTTTACAAAACTCAAAACAATATGGAGGGCCAGATGCACCAAATGTTTACTATTGTTATTTAGCCAATCAGCTGCACTACATAATTAAGTGGCCCCAAAACCAGCAACACAATGATTTAAATGAATTAGAACAATTATTATGTGGGAAAATGCAGCTGTGTGATTTACCATTCATTAGCCAAGCGATGAAGAAACATGGCTGCTTTAAATCACCAGCTACTAAAGCCACTCTCTCATCTGGGTGGAAATTCAATATTATCAACTCAAAAT
>NW_015114533.1:98112-99239 GCF_001443285.1 Poecilia latipinna
AAATATGACCTGGAAAAACTCATTATAGAACCTAATACACAAAACTACTTAAAATCACATCAAGAAAGAGAACTCCATCGATCTGCAGACTGTTAAATAGGATCGACTCTACAATTTCCATACCTGCTTTAAAATGGCAAACAGATCTGAATATAAACCCAGACTGTGAATTCTGGATTAAAATCTGCAGTAATACCTCATATATGACAAACGCTGATCTTCAGCTCATTCAGCATAAAGTACTTCACAGAATTCACTACACGACTCAAAGAATGCAGAAAATGGGTTTGGCTCTCTGAATGGTGCAGAAATTGTTCACAAAATACCCCTGATACAAACTTTATGTTCATGCGAACCTGTTCAGCAATTTTGGATGAAAGTAATGAAATTCCTTCCCAGTCGGCTTGGCTGTCTCCTGCCATCATCACCTCCTCCTCCACCACCATCATTAATGACGTCCCAAACACTAAACAGCTTCCTGTAGCTTTAACTGTTGCTAAGAAAACAATTCTTTTCAATTGGAAAACAAGGACCACCATCAGTGGGACACGTTGGAAAAATTTACTCATTGAACACATTTCAGTGGAAAATAAAATAGATTTTTATGACTTTTATATGTTCTTTAAATGACGTCGTCTATGTATTATGATCATTGTTTCCACCCTGCTTTGCTTTTTTCTCCCCTTTTCAGCTTCATTTCTCCTCGTTTCATGCAGCTCCTGTACCAATATACCATATTCCACTCACTAGAAATAACCTATCAATTCCATTCATTGATCCGTCATGTGTCTACATTTACCTGTATTTCATAATTCATTGATGAGTTATTATTATTGCTAGTATACTTTCTTCTTTGTTGTTTTTATTTCCGTCTTGTTTTTGTTGATTTGTTCATTCGTGTTTTTTTTATTTGTGTTTTTTATTACTTTATACCCTCATATCGTTCATATTACCATTTCTGCTCACACACTCTCTGATACACACACACACACACACGCACACACACACACACACACACACACTTAATGATACTTTCTGCCACCTTTGTTTTTCTCTCTCTCTTTGTTGGCTCTGTTATGCTATTTTCCTTCATTATGTTACGTATTCCACCATTTTTTTTATTTTGA
>NW_015114533.1:104826-121312 GCF_001443285.1 Poecilia latipinna
AACATGACCCGGTTAAAGCCCGGTTCAGTCTCTCATTCCAGCTGCTGGTTTGTTGTGGATCAGAACCGATCAGTGCAGCAGCAGAACCAGAACATCCGTTAAAGACGCAGCTTTTCTCCTCCGTCTGTCCAGAGACGGACAGAAATGAGACGGGGACAGGACGGTTTGTCTCCTCCATGCTGGTAGAGACGAGTTGGACCTTCTGGTGCCGCAGCAGAACCAGCAGGTCACATGACAGGAAACAGAGAGGAACGTCCAACCCAGGCCCGGTTCTCCTCTCAGTCGCTGTGAAACACAGGAAACCAGGAGGAACCGGGTCCAGTGGACAGAAGACGTCCTCCTCCATCCAGAGGGTCAGCAGAGCAGCTGGAACGACCTGCTGTCAGAGGGAAGCAGAACTTTGAGCCGCTGGAAGAAGATTCTGCTCCAGAACCAGCAGATGGGATGAAACTCTGGTAGAATCAGAGAAACGGGTCAGAAACTCTGGTAGAATCAGAGAAACGGGTCAGAAACTCTGGTAGAATCAGTGAAACGGGTCAGAAACTCTGGTAGAATCAGAGAAACGGGTCAGAAACTCTGGTAGAATCAGTGAACCGGGTCAGACGGGCTCAGGGTTCCAGCTTCTCTCTGACTCTTTATTCCCTCAGCAGCTGCTGGATGAAGCTGCGTTTCCAGAACGACGACCTTCGTCTCCTTCAGACCCGTTTAACAAACGTCTCAGCAGCTCAGAGCAGAAACAGTTTGTCTGGTTAGCAGGAATCAGGTTTCTGCTCATTCAGGCATCTGGCAGCACAAACAGAGAAATACTGACCCAGATCAGCTGGACCGGGTCGGATTGTTCAGACTGATGGCAGCTTGAAGCAGCTCAGACTGTCAGACTGATCAGACATGTTTTATTTGATCAGGTTTCCTCTGATCAGCAGGAAAACCTTCATGTTCATCAGCTGGTTCTGATTGAGCTGCTTTCTAGAGAAGGAGCTGCTGGGTCAGTGGTTCTGGTCGGAGTGAGGAGTTCTGTGGGCAGGTGAACTGGACCGTCTGCAGATTCTTCCCCCCATACACTAGTCTGTTACTGATGGAGTTAGTGTTTATTTTTCATTTTATAGTCTGGTTTTCCTCAGTGAAAAACCCGTACCAGGAACCTCACAGGGTCTGTAACGTCTGATACCAGAACATTGTACGAGATTGTCATCAGGCCTATCAGCTCGCTGTCTGTCTGAAGATGCTCATTATGTAATAAATTAGATTAAATTATTGAAAAGTTCACAGTGCCTGTGTTCATCTCCACTACATGCAGCTACACTACCTTGGTCAGTGTAGATAAACTGCTGACAGTAAATCTGTATGTGAAGGTTCTGTTATAATATCTTTTCTACATTTTTCTCAGGAGTTTCTTTTTTTCTATTAAGATGTCTGTAATATATGGATGACTGTTGTTTTGTGTTATTCAAACTGTTATTAAATGAGGAATAAACCTAATCTATTCAGTTCTTCCTTCCATCTCTGTCTTTCAGGTGTTCATGTTGTCCAGAAGATGTACGGCTGTGAGTGGGATGATGAGACTCAAAAGGTTACTGGTTATCGACAGCATGGCTATGATGGAGAAGACTGGCTAATATGGAGCACGGAGTCAAACACATGGATTGCTCCAAAACAACAGGCTGTACTTACTACAAACAAATGGAACAATGACAGAGGTTGGCTGGAATCTAACAAGAACTACCTCAACCAGATTTGTCCTGAGTGGGTGAAGAAGTATGTTGACTATGGGAGAAGCTCTCTGATGAGAACAGGTACCGTCACATATCCTGACTTTTTATGTAAATTGATTATCTGAGTATCTTGTTTTACTAGATTTTGTCATTTTGACTCAATGACTGAAGTCTGTGTTTCTGAGGCTTGTCTCCAGTTCTGACACATTAATATAATATTATTTTCATGACTCATGAATCATTATAAACTGTTAATATTTGAACGTTGTGTTTCTGTCTCCAGTGCGTCCCTCAGTGTCTCTCCTCCAGAAGTCGTCCTCCTCTCCAATCAGCTGCTTCGCTACAGGTTTCTACCCCAACAGAGCTGAAATGTTCTGGAGGAAAGATGGAGAGGAGATTCATGATGGTGTGGAGAAAGGAGAGATCGTCCCCAACAATGATGGGACCTTCCAGATGAGCGTTCACATCGATCTGTCATCTGTTCCAACTGGAGACTGGAACAAGTATGAATGTGTGTTTCAGCTCTCTGGAGACAAGGAAGACGTGACCCATAGACTGGAGAAAACAAGAATCTTGACCAATGAATGTACGTATTTATATAAATGTATCTATTTATAGATAAATACCTGCTAATTAGAAAATTCTATATGACTTGTTTGTGTTGTTAAATTTACTTTCTGTGTTAGGGCTCAGAATCAGAAGCAGTTCTTTTTAGGATTGTTTTAAATAAATGTTCTGCAGGATAAATGTTAAAACAAGTTATTTACTGCTAATACAATGTTTATGTGTATTTTAAACAATACCAAATTCAACCAACCTTTCAAGTCCATTAATATTCATGTTTCAGGTTATATTAAAGTTAAAAACAACTTTATGACATTTAAAAATAGCTGTTAATTATTAATGAAGTAACAACTTACAATTATAGTTGCTGAAAGAAAATACATTGGAGCCAAGAAACCAGAACTAAACAAAAACCTTTTCATGGTGTTTAGATGAAATGGCATAAAGAAACATCTACATGATTTTAACCTGGTTTGTTTTCTCAACAGCAAATATCAGCATTGTGATCATCCCTGTTGTTGCTGCTGTGGCTGTTCTTGGTCTCATTGCTGTGATTGGATTCATTGTTTACAAGAAGAAGAACGGTGAGTTGGTCAATTTCTTTGTTTTTCTGTATTTTGATTGTTGAGCTTTAACAAGTGAGAAACAGACCTGCTTAAACATTGAAGCTTTATATTAACTTTAGACAGTGTCACTGATGTTTAGCCATCATTTAGACCTACGTATTTATCTTAGGTTTAAACCAGGCAATACTTTCTAGTCTAAAAGTAATCTAAATTTAGATATAGGGCCATGCAACACAAATGTGGAAGTGACAGAAAACTTGATCAAAAACTGAAAGATCAGCTTCATTTGGGTTGGTATGAAAGAATTTGATCCTTTTTCTGATGTTAAATTATTGTAATTAGGTTAAGTTTGCATAAAAAGGATCAGCAGTTTCTTTATTTGAGAACTAAAAATTGAAAGGATAGCGGTAAATATGATTATAATATTTGTACTTGAAGACTGGAACCTGCATTTTAATTTAAATCCTCCTGAAACATTTGAGCTGCACATCCTGCTGTTTGCTGAATATGACCAGATATGAAGTGCCATTAGTTTTCTTAAAAATTCAAATGTCAGTTAATCAGCATCATAATTTCCAAACTGAGCTCCTCTGTGACTGAGTTTGTTTGTAACACAGATTATTCAGAGCTCATAGATTATTTCTGAGGCAGATCAGAAACTGATCATTTCTAATTGTAAAAACTGTTCTCAATTCATACAAGAATAAAATCAGACTAAATCTGCTGAATTAATAGATTACTAATAAAATTAATGACATTCTCTAGTATTACTGGTAGGAAACAGTAGTTGAGGAATAGTGAGTTTCACAGGTTAATTTTTTTTGTATTTAATTATAATAAAATCTGATGATGTCAGCTAAAACCAGTTATGGATGTCAAAAATGTACCATATTAGAACCAAATATCTACAAAATCTAGCCTAGAGATCCATGAATTATTTGGATCATGTTCATCTGAAATGCTTGCTGGGTTGTTGTCTCTGTAGAGAATGACAGAATTGAAGGGACTTTTTNGAAACGGGTCAGAAACTCTGGTAGAATCAGTGAACCGGGTCAGAAACTCTGGTAGAATCAGTGAACCGGGTCAGACGGGCTCAGGGTTCCAGCTTCTCTCTGACTCTTTATTCCCTCAGCAGCTGCTGGATGAAGCTGCGTTTCCAGGAACGACGACCTTCGTCTCCTTCAGACCCGTTTAACAAACGTCTCAGCAGCTCAGAGCAGAAACAGTTTGTCTGGTTAGCAGGAATCAGGTTTCTGCTCATTCAGGCATCTGGCAGCACAAACAGAGAAATACTGACCCAGATCAGCTGGACCGGGTCGGATTGTTCAGACTGATGGCAGCTTGAAGCAGCTCAGACTGTCAGACTGATCAGACATGTTTTATTTGATCAGGTTTCCTCTGATCAGCAGGAAAACCTTCATGTTCATCAGCTGGTTCTGATTGAGCTGCTTTCTAGAGAAGGAGCTGCTGGGTCAGTGGTTCTGGTCGGAGTGAGGAGTTCTGTGGGCAGGTGAACTGGACCGTCTGCAGATTCTTCCCCCCATACACTAGTCTGTTACTGATGGAGTTAGTGTTTATTTTTCATTTCATGATCTGGTTTTCCTCAGTGAAAAACCCGTAACCGAAACCTCACAGGGTCTGTAACGTCTTATACCAGAACATTGTATGATGTTGTCATCAGGCCTGTCAGCTCACTGTCTGTCTGAAAATGCTCATTATGTAATAAATTAGATTAACTTATTGAAAAGTTCACAGTGCCTGTGTACATCTCCACTACATGCAGCTACACTACCTTGGTCAGTGTAGATAAACTGCTGACAGTAAATCTGTGAAGGTTCTGTTATAATATCTTTTCTACATTTTACTCAGGAGTTTTTGTTTCTCTAGTAAGATGTCTGTAATATATGGATGACTGTTGATTTGTGTTATTCAAACTGTTATTAAATGAGGAATAAACCTAATCTATTCAGTTCTTCCTTCTATCTCTGTCTTTCAGGTGTTCATGTTGTCCAGAAGATGTACGGCTGTGAGTGGGATGATGAGACTCAAAAGGTTACTGGTTATCGACAGCATGGCTATGATGGAGAAGACTGGCTAATATGGAGCACGGAGTCAAACACATGGATTGCTCCAAAACAACAGGCTGTACTTACTACAAACAAATGGAACAATGACAGAGGTTGGCTGGAATCTAACAAGAACTACCTCAACCAGATTTGTCCTGAGTGGGTGAAGAAGTATGTTGACTATGGGAGAAGCTCTCTGATGAGAACAGGTACCGTCACATATCCTGACTTTTTATGTAAATTGATTATCTGAGTATCTTGTTTTACTAGATTTTGTCATTTTGACTCAATGACTGAAGTCTGTGTTTCTGAGGCTTGTCTCCAGTTCTGACACATTAATATAATATTATTTTCATGACTCATGAATCATTATAAACTGTTAATATTTGAACGTTGTGTTTCTGTCTCCAGTGCGTCCCTCAGTGTCTCTCCTCCAGAAGTCGTCCTCCTCTCCAATCAGCTGCTTCGCTACAGGTTTCTACCCCAACAGAGCTGAAATGTTCTGGAGGAAAGATGGAGAGGAGATTCATGATGGTGTGGAGAAAGGAGAGATCGTCCCCAACAATGATGGGACCTTCCAGATGAGCGTTCACATCGATCTGTCATCTGTTCCAACTGGAGACTGGAACAAGTATGAATGTGTGTTTCAGCTCTCTGGAGACAAGGAAGACGTGACCCATAGACTGGAGAAAACAAGAATCTTGACCAATGAATGTACGTATTTATATAAATGTATCTATTTATAGATAAATACCTGCTAATTAGAAAATTCTATATGACTTGTTTGTGTTGTTAAATTTACTTTCTGTGTTAGGGCTCAGAATCAGAAGCAGTTCTTTTTAGGATTGTTTTAAATAAATGTTCTGCAGGATAAATGTTAAAACAAGTTATTTACTGCTAATACAATGTTTATGTGTATTTTAAACAATACCAAATTCAACCAACCTTTCAAGTCCATTAATATTCATGTTTCAGGTTATATTAAAGTTAAAAACAACTTTATGACATTTAAAAATAGCTGTTAATTATTAATGAAGTAACAACTTACAATTATAGTTGCTGAAAGAAAATACATTGGAGCCAAGAAACCAGAACTAAACAAAAACCTTTTCATGGTGTTTAGATGAAATGGCATAAAGAAACATCTACATGATTTTAACCTGGTTTGTTTTCTCAACAGCAAATATCAGCATTGTGATCATCCCTGTTGTTGCTGCTGTGGCTGTTCTTGGTCTCATTGCTGTGATTGGATTCATTGTTTACAAGAAGAAGAACGGTGAGTTGGTCAATTTCTTTGTTTTTCTGTATTTTGATTGTTGAGCTTTAACAAGTGAGAAACAGACCTGCTTAAACATTGAAGCTTTATATTAACTTTAGACAGTGTCACTGATGTTTAGCCATCATTTAGACCTACGTATTTATCTTAGGTTTAAACCAGGCAATACTTTCTAGTCTAAAAGTAATCTAAATTTAGATTTAGGGCCATGCAACACAAATGTGGAAGTGACAGAAAACTTGATCAAAAACTCAAAGATCAGCTTCATTTGAGTTAGTATGAAAGAATTTGATCCTTTTTCTGATGTTAAATTATTGTAATTAGGTTAAGTTTGCATAAAAAGGATCAGCAGTTTCTTTATTTGAGAACTAAAAATTGAAAGGATAGCGGTAAATATGATTATAATATTTGTACTTGAAGACTGGAACCTGCATTTTAATTTAAATCCTCCTTAAACATTTGAGCTGCACATCCTGCTGTTTGCTGAATATGACCAGATATGAAGTGCCATTAGTTTTCTTAAAAATTCAAATGTCAGTTAATCAGCATCATAATTTCCAAACTGAGCTCCTCTGTGACTGAGTTTGTTTGTAACACAGATTATTCAGAGCTCATAGATTATTTCTAAGGCAGATCAGAAACTGATCATTTCTAATTGTAAAAACTGTTCTCAATTCATACAAGAATAAAATCAGACTAAATCTGCTGAATTAATAGATTACTAATAAAATTAATGACATTCTCTAGTATTACTGGTAGGAAACAGTAGTTGAGGAATAGTGAGTTTCACAGGTTAATTTTTTTTGTATTTAATTATAATAAAATCTGATGATGTCAGCTAAAACCAGTTATGGATGTCAAAAATGTACCATATTAGAACCAAATATCTACAAAATCTAGCCTAGAGATCCATGAATTATTTGGATCATGTTCATCTGAAATGCTTGCTGGGTTGTTGTCTCTGTAGAGAATGACAGAATTGAAGGGACTTTTTAAATCTAAAGTTGTTTTTTCTATTTGTTTCAGCCAAACGTCCACCTTCTCGTAAGTAAAGCTTCTCACTATTTAGTCTGTTTATATCCTTAGCTTTGTAATTTTAAAAAAAATCTATTTTATGGATGTTTTCTGTACATTTTACATCGATTTGTAGCAGAACATTTATTCACATGGTTTCTGATGTTGCAGCTGTGGACGGTCAGCCTCCAGAGGAAACCCAGTTTCTGCCACAAGCATGAAAAAGCAGAAACAGACAAATGCAAACAAGTGAGTCGCTGAATGTTGAATGAAGCTTCTTTTATTAAACATAAGGCCTGTATGTAAAAACAAAACTTTGTTTTACCTGTATTATGCAACATTTTTTTAATTATTATTAAAATATTCTCCAAATTTTCTTTAATCTCCACTTTT
This sequence comes from Poecilia latipinna, assembly GCF_001443285.1. Classification (NCBI taxonomy): domain Eukaryota; kingdom Metazoa; phylum Chordata; class Actinopteri; order Cyprinodontiformes; family Poeciliidae; genus Poecilia; species Poecilia latipinna. The sequence continues at coordinate 112,418 of NW_015114533.1, forward strand.
GGAAGATATTCATTCAGTTTTACTCTTTGGAAAGGATAATGGATATGACCAAACTATTTTCTAACTGAACATTCTGACTTTGTAAAGCTTACATAAAAAGACACTTATTGTTTTCAGTAGAATGTTTTTATGGATCATATCGAATATAGAGAGGATCCTAAAACTGATCAGAGAAGCTTTAACAGAGCTTCAGAAGCTGTGGTTGGATTTTAATTAACTTAAAACAGAAACTCAAAGCAATCTCCTTACAGCACAAAAAGCAGAATAAAAGGAAATGAAAATAAACAATTTAAATTTAAGAGAAATTTTCAGATGGTCCAGAATCATCAGTATAAGATCATCAGCACAGAGCAAAGGAAGCCAAGAGATTTACATAAAGGCAGACAAAACCAAAGACCCAACAGATTATAGGGACTGAAGTCAACATGTTTATGAATTTGTTAAGCTCACCTCTGGAAGGCGGTACAAAGCATTTTATAAGAACTTATTTGTCCCAAATGGAATAATGTTAATTGTTTACCATTAATTAGATTTGAAGTTGAGTCTATTGCTGGAGAGAAAGTTTGTAATGTTGTTTTTTTTTATGTTTTTAGCCACTATTATTATTATTATTCTGCCTTTGAATTTATTTTTGTATTATTAGCAATTTACTCTTAAACAGAAGTTTTGACTTCATCACAACTTTTGGTTTCTGTTGATTTCAAAGGATATAATTCTGTTTATCTTGTTTTATTAAATGTACAAAATTCCAGTACTTTCTTCTTGACTGAATCTTTTGTCTTTTTGTTTCTGTAGGTTCATCAGTTTGCACTGACCAATAAATGGCACAACTTTCTCTTTTTCTGGCTAAATTGTATTTCATGTAATATTGGACATTATACATGAACTCACTCAAATGCTGTTAAATCAAATGGGAGTTATTATACTATTTTTATTATCTGGAAAAACATTGATAATCATTTTTAAATAATTTCAACAAAGCTTAACTTTTCAGTCAACAGTTATTCTGACAATTGGAGTTTATATCTGCAAACATTTTATCTCTGGACATGTTGGCTAAGGTAATATAAGATATTGTGTTTATGTGTGTCAAACCTTTTCTTATCCAAAAACTATCAACACATTAATCGTTCTGGCTGTAATATAGTTACAGGGTTAAGTTTTGCCTCAGTGATACATTTGATTTGTAGATGTGGCAATATTCACCTGATTCTCATAAATATTTTGGTTTTGGGTAAATTATATATTGTTTCTTTAATCACTGTCAGCTTAGTTTCTATTGCTTATTTGATCTGTTAAGTTTTATTTTAATTTTAATTAAAAACTTTAAAAGGGCTTTCTTCAGTTGCTTCTCTCTAATGTAGACAGTAAAATATTCTGCAAAGATTTTTTTTCTGGTTTATAGACGTGATCTGTGGCTGAATTTCTTATGTTGAGTTTGGTAAATTGGTGTTATGTTGAATCTGTCCTTGTAAATTTGGTTTGATTTTAAATAAATTTTCACTTAATCCAACATCTTTGCCTTTTATATTGTTAAGTTGTGATTGAGTTTCAGTGTGTACATCAGAGACAAGTTTCAAATGCTGTTTATCAATTGTATAAATGACCCAGAGGACCTGACCTAAAGATACCTTTATGATATTCTTAAACAGTAACTTTCATAGTCAGGGTAGTATATCTTTTTATTTGACCTTTTCCTGTATATTTTTTGCTAACGTTAGTGGTGGGTATTGTTTCTCTCAGGCATACATTGTATTGCATAATTAAGTAAATGTTATCTTCAGTTATACAAATGCTGTATGTGTATCACACAACTTAAAAGAAATTTGACTTCGCAATATAACACCTTGAAATTGGGCCTCTGTCTCTTTAAGAAGCTCCCACTCTTTCAGACACTACGCCTTCATCAGGTCTTCACGGCAGTGCTTCTCATTATGCTGTTTACAGCCATTCTTAGGAGCTTTGGACTGAGAAGTAGTTTGCATGATAAATTCAGCAAACGCGTAATTCCACCAGGTGTTTCCTTATCGCTGCTGCTACTCTGCTCTGTTGGGCAGAAGCTCACATATTGAAGCACACAGACCTGTGAGATTCATGTCCCATATTAAAGGTAGAGTAAACCTTTTGCATGTGGACTTTTCATGTCCACATTTGTAACCCTACAAAGAAAACACCGACCAGAAGCTATTTTGCCATACATCCAGAGTGGAGAGCAGAAAAGCTTCCAAACTTGTGACGTGAATGGGGGGCTGCTGTCCGACAGGATCTCCTGAAGTTGAAAAACATGTTTAATAAGTAGTTGAGAAGTCTGGGAAGTTTTCTGAAAGGAATGAGGTGGCAAGACTTATAAAAACAATCAATTGCAGTGAAGATGGTGGACGTACCTCTGGAAACAGGAAGCTCGGTAACAAAATCTATGGAAATGTGCAACCAGGTACTTTTGGATATGGGTAAAAGTTGGAGAAAGCCGGCTGGTGGCTGATGAGATGGTTTGTTTCTGGCACAGATGGGTCAGGCGAGTACATATTCTTTTACATCTTTGTGTCAAGAAGGACACTAGAAGCGGCAGCACTGTAATCTCTACGCTGTAGAGTCACAGCATTCTTTCAAAAGAATGGCTGTTGGTTTTTATCAGTTTGGTGGGTTTTCTATTAATATGCATCTATCATGATTGTTCCTATTCCTATATTGATATAGAATAGAGAGATATCTCTCTATCTTGAGATACATATCCACATGTGCACACCTAGAAGGAAACAAACACACCCAGTATAACACCTGCATTTTCTGTTCCAAGCATGAGCAGAAAATGATTTGCAAGTGAGCAGAGAGGATTGCAAGTGGAGATTTGATCCGAGCAGAGACAAGTTTTGAGCGCTAGAGAAAGGTTTGAAAAAGCAAAGAGAGTATTTGAAAGAGAGCCGGGGCCTCATGCATAAAGAGTACACACAAAAAATGTCATATTTTACACCAAGCCAGCATGTATAAAAATGAATTTTGCGTCAAAGTTTGTGTAAATATACGCACACTTTTTTGTTGGCGTGAAAATGTGCGGCAGCCACTCTGAACAATATCAAACTACAAAGCATTAACACACCTAAATATACTGAAATCTAACTATATTCAGTGTTATTTGGACCAGGAAGCATCAAACCCAATGTTTTTTTTTAAATGTTTTTTATTGTTTGAATGTAAGCAATGAAACTGAACCACATTTATCCTCAGACAACATAACATGCAGACAAAATAGAGAAAATAAAAAGATGTAAAAAACCTCACTCGAATGTAAATGGTAGTTTTACCCAGTTTTTGTCTCATAAAGATGTAACACATCGGTCTGTGCACCAAAGCGCATGAAATGCATCAACACTGTAAACCCTAACAAGTCCACAGAACTCAAAAAAATACAAAAATATTTTAGTGATGTTTTAAGTTTACATAAAATAAAAATTACAGGTGTAGTTGCCTTAAATTCTCTCAACATTGCCTTATAAATATTGATATTTCTCAATTTATGATTAGGAAAAATTTCACTTGAAATTTTCTATATATTCAGCTCATAAAATGCTGGAAATAAACTCAAAATTTTTGAGTTTCTTCAGCTTATATAATGTTGGAGATACACTGACATTTTTCAACATTCCTTAACTCAATCTGGGGGACATGCACTCAAAATTAACCCTATACTGAAATAGTGAAGTGACACCGCAGTGACAATTGAACAACTTTTTTTTATCCATTTTTTGTGATTCAATACAATGTGCTTTTTAAGAGGAACAAATCAAAGTAACACGGTCAAAACAAAGTGCTTGTTATAAATAAAAAAAACAGAAAAGGAGATGACTTCAGCACCTTATGATAAAAACTCAAAGGATTCATGATAAGATTCAAAATTATACGTTGTAGGACCACTGAAAAGTATTTAATCCTCAATGACAATACAGATGCTCTCAGGGCTGCATCAATATTATCATCTTTGACGTCTGTCAGAAGAGCCATCGGAGTGTCCGTGAGGTCTGGACCATCTGCTGATTCCAAAACACAAAGAATGAGTTCAGTTCCTCAAGGACACAAATCATGCTAATGATGTCTAGACATTACCGTCACTTAGCACTTTGGACTTAGACTGCAACTGAACTACATGTTTAACCAATTGTCTTTACTTATATCTTATGTTAGTTAGCATACTTTTTGTTTAGTGAAATTTACACTTACCTTTTAATGTATGTAATTGTTATACGTCAGTTTGCAGAAAAACAAATAAACTTCATAAACAGGTCCTATTCCAGAACAAACCCTGAACTGAGTCGACTTACTCTGTGAAATAATACATAATGATAATTAAATATACTAATTATACACTATATGACACTAATTATAGTAAAAATGGAAATGTTCAAAAATTAGCAAGTTAGTTATTNTTTATAATTAATTTAAAAAGTGAAATTTTCAAATCTAGCTTTATTTCTGTTGTTTTGTTTATTCATTCCGAGTATTTACAATATGTGATCATCTTCTTTATCTCATTTTGTGACCTTTCCTATTGTCATGTAAAGTTTTTCACACACTGTCCATTTTTAAAAGTCACGTGAGACCTGTCACGTTGTGCAAGCTACATGGTATAGATTTAGTTTCACTACTAAAGGTTTTTGTCTGACAGGACCAGTGAGATACCTAGATTAAGGCTTCAGTTAAATCAAAAGAAACTGAAAAAGGTCAAATAAAAAAATGACATTCCACACAAAATGTTTTTATTTTCTAGTTTCTGAAGAAAAGAAGACTTCGACCTCAAGCTCAGAGACTTTGGCATCAAACTCAGAGACTTTGGCATCAAACTCAGAGACTTCATCTTTAACCAGTGAAGGTTCAGACGACAGCAAAGGCAGTTCCTCATCAGACAAACCGTTGCTACGACGGTAAGATCACATTGTTATAACTTGTTTCTTTTTCAGTGCCTTGTATGTAGACATTGTATAAACATAGGTTCATAGAAACATTGCATAAATTTTTGCTTATTGAATTGTTTCAACAGCCAACAAAACCCTAACAAATGAGGACTTTGGACACCAAAATCTGAGGACACCAAAAATCTGAGTTTTCCTGGATTTCTGCATCCACATAAAAAATTCAAATGTACATCTTCAGTAATCTTCATATTATTTGGCCTTTCTATTCAAACATTTTCTACAAGAGATTTTCAAAAGGGCTCAATTTCTATTTTATATTTTCATGTAGTAATTAAACCTTAATATTAAGGATATTTTTCCTCCACAATAATGACACGAAGGACTCGATTCTGTTCTGCTAAGTCAGCTGATTTTTAGTTTGAACATGTTGAGTCTTAAAAAAAGATATAGCACACAGTCTGGAGTATGAGTTGTTGGCAAGTGGTTCTCCTTTGGATAAACATTTAAGCTCCTAAATTCAAAAAGTTTTAAAATTTTTATTAATTTTCTCTAAAGCAATTTTTTAACTATGCTTCAGATAAATGTTTAATAATGTATAGTTAGTGAGGTGGCACTTTTGGTGGTTGGTAAATGTTTTTTTCTCAGCAATGTGAAGTTAAAAATGTGTACAAGTAGTACAAACATTGACCCACAAAGCTTTTATATAGATGTTTATGATAATCTGAGTTTCTTTTGTTTGTGGTTCTTTGTTTTGTTTGACTACTGTAACTACTGAATACCTTCTATTGCCTGCATTTGGGATCAATAAAATGCTTTGATAACAATATTACTGTCATGATGTGTGAGGAGTGGTGAGGGAGGACACAGGCTGAAGTGATGATGATATAATGAAAAATCCACAGAACAACAGGCAGCAAGACGTTTCACGACAAGGATTCGACAAAGACAACAGGTGGAACAAATACACTTGATGGTAATCAAAGAAACGAGACACAGCAGGGAACAATCAGGACGGCACAGAGACTCAGGAAAACTGGACACAGAAAACCTCAAAATAACACAGAAAATCACAGACCACCACAATTTTGTTATATTAACATTTTTTAATAACATTTTTAATTATTTAACCTTTATGTCACCAGGAAAGTTTCATTGAGATTAAAAGTCTCTTTTTCAAGAGAATCCTGGCTTAATCTGGCATCAGCAGTCGGTTACACAACATTCACAACAAAAACAGAAAAATATAAATTAATTAAAAGATTCATCAGTTAAAACATTTACATATAGATGATCTTAATTATAATGATTTATTGACACTGTTAAGGTAATAGAGGAACGCTTTAGATGAACAAAAACACCTGTTGCTGAGCTTCTGCCTCTAAATTACAGAATGTTTATAACTTTTGCAGAGTAAACAACCAAATTTTCATGTCTTATTTGCAATGATTTTGTTTTCTTTTTAAACATATTTGCAGTTCTTTGCAGTGTTTGCCATTCAATCAGTTCTCTGACTTTATCCACTACATAGTTTGGATGACAATCTCCTAATGTCTGTTAATTGTAAAATCTCTCCAATGAACTCAGAAAAGCTTAGAAAATCCTTCCTCACAAAGACCGTCGATTTTCAAAGAATCAGACTAAACTAGTGAAGATCAAGTGATCTTTAGCCCCTCTCCTTGACTTTGATGGGCAGGTTTGACTGATAAAATTAATGAAACATTTATTTATTTCGCATTATATTTAATTAATGATCTATTCATTTATTTATTTAGTCCCTTCTTGGCCCTCAATAGAAATATACAATATCTGGTTTACTAAGTTAGTCTGGATTTCAGCTTACTTTGAAAAGAGTCATTGATGGCAGTCCACCATGAATGTTTATCAAAACCAGGTAGAAATATATAAATTCCTTATCTATTTGTAGGGATAGTTAAGGAATAGCATCTTTCAACTTTTAGATACATCCATGTTCCAGAAAACCTGAATCAAATGGTTGTTACCAGGTTATTTCTCCTTTGTTGACCAACAATAGTCCACTGGTAGCCTCTAGGTCAGGGGTGTCCAAAGTCAGTCCTGCATGATTTAGTTTTCTCCCTCATGTTCAACTCACATGGATTAAGTGATAGATCATTAGCAGGTCACTGCAGATCATTAACTGTCTGAGGAAGCAGTAACTACCACCAGGGAGAAAACTGAAACATGTAGGATACCTGCTGTAGAATAACAGTATAAGTTATAGCCATTATCAACCCAGGCTTTGACCAATCTGGCATGAAGTCTTTGTGATTTGTATATTTGATTTAGCTCAAAGTAGAACTGCATATTATTTCTTCCTTTTTAAAAATTAAACATTTCTTGGTTGTGTATAAGCAAGTGATTTCTCTCAGATCAACAAAAGATGCTGCACAGAAATGTTTTCCAGAAAGCTTTACATCTGCAGGTTATTACTGAATATAAATAAATAATATTGGTGCGGCAAAGTAAAACAGGCGTTAATAAAAGATGAATGGTGGAAGATATTCAGATGACTGAGAAAATATGTTCAGTCTTTTAATTATTCTGAAAAGGAACTGAGGAAAGGTGAAAACTAAACAAGCAGACAGGAAACAGATTCAGACTGGTCTCCAACAAAGTGTAGCCCTTCCTAACCTCCTGTCTGACATGTCTGCATATAAACTGGTTATTGGTGGATCCTCGGCCTGATCATGTAGGTAAAATCTCAGCGAGGTCAAGTATGGCCCAGACTTCATAACCAGTCAGCTGTGTGAAAAACATCTGATGCCATGTTACATCTGGATCTTCTGCTTATTAAACACTTCAGTTTTCTTCACTCATCCTCAGACTGCAGTGACTGTGCAAGAAGAGACTTGCTCCTCACCATAAAACCTTAATGTCTGCTGCTTACAGTAATTAAGGTATTGATTGCCGTTTCCTTTGTTTTCTTCTGCTGTTTACATTGTATTTTATGTGTAATGTAGTTCTGTTTTCACTGTGTTCATGTGTAAGAATCCTAAACAAACCACCTACTGGAATGATAAAGCTACAGTTGACCTCTAACCTCTTTTAACTGCTACTTGATTAAATATGAAACCAAACTGTAGATTTAAAGTTCATTTAATCTCCACTCTGCTGCACTGCAGGGTCTTTTTTTAGCAGCCCACAGATTATAAAATTTGTGATTATGACATTCACATCAATAAGGGGATCTCATATTATTACTATTATTATTATTGTTAAAACATTATTGCACAAATATATTCATACTTAGGTAAGCGCAAAAATTATTTTAGAAATCTTCAAACTAATAGATTATATCCACAAAAATGAATATAACCATAGAAAATACTCAACATTAAGGTATTTCTTAAGTAGTCAATGAAAACAGATGTTTAGCATTTTAAAAGCATTAAGAAAAGATATTTAATGGATAATTTAAAATGTTTCAAACCTGGTGGAAATATCTGGTCAAACTGGAGCCTTTTTTGAAATGATTGTATTTTTTTTATCTTTTGAACTAATGAGAAAATGATTGTAATTCAAAATGCTTTAAATTAAATTCACTACAACAAAATACACAAACAGGACTAATTGTATTTGGTTGTTTTGCTGTTCTTTTATCAGGTGTTTAGTTTTCTTGTGATAAAGGGAGCCTCTTAACTCTGTCAAATTGCATAGAGATGAATGGATCTGCAATGTAATTGTAATAAAGTATTAAACTTTGGAAGAGTTATAGATAGAATAGATAGAAAATTAAGTGTTTTACCAGTTCTGTTTATGTAGTGTTAATCTTTTCTTGTTCTGTAGATCTGTCGAGTGTTTCTTGTTATCTCTCACCCAATAATCACTAGGCTTACAGTTAAGATATTTTATTGTCTGACTATAGACATATAAGATCAGTATTTATAAAATTTGTCTCCTTAAAATGTTGAGCATTTTTTATTTTGTGGGAAAAAAAATATATATATATTTTATTGTATAATTATATATA
>NW_015114533.1:125739-126117 GCF_001443285.1 Poecilia latipinna
AAGTCTTTAACAGTCTTTCACAAGTTGATGTCAAAGGACAATTATAATTATAATGTGGAAAATGACTTACTTTGAAATCCAGAAGATTAGATGAAACACCCAGCTTTTAAAAAGTATTACGTTATAAGACAAGTACTATGCACTCAACATTATATAAGTGTCCACTGTAAAAATATAGAAGTACCATTAAAAAGATGAAAATGTCATGTGTTGCGGTAGTGATGATTTTAAATGATGATTTGCAGCAGACAGTTCAAAACCAGGCAGCACAGAAGATCGGAAAGCAATGTTCATTACTGGTAGCAACTGGTTGCACAAAGGATGAAACATACAGCCAAACAGGACAAACAAAATAACTATACAGCTTCGACATACGAC
>NW_015114534.1:0-27781 GCF_001443285.1 Poecilia latipinna
TAACAGGGACAGCCGCTCTGTTATATCTCAGACAGACTGACACAATCTTGGTTAAATCAATTCATTTATTTTTTTAAGACAGAATAGTGAATTACCATTTCCATTGGTTGTCTACCTGTAGCTGGCAATAAGATTACTGGAAGCTTGGATTATGAGCCTCTTGCACACAAAACCAGAACCATTCCCCTAAAGACAGAGAGACAAAACAAAATGTGTGACAGGCCAACTATAAAACTTAGGTTTAACTCAACATGGTAAGCAGGCAAAACAAAATCGAGGACACACACACACTGGACTTGATCGTCAGACAGGTTGTATGTGTTTCCCAGGTCCCTGTTTGACCATTTTTGTGTTACCTTTGAATTTCTATAAACTCACTTAGGCAAAGAGATGTTATTACAAAATGTTCTTTTAGGGACAACACAGCTAAAACTTTTAATCAACTTTACTCTTTCACCTCTGCTTTAACTTCAACTTCCAATAAGATACCCAGGTGCATTAATTCTCATCATGATCGCCAGATGTCAGGCAACCTTTCGTAGGCATGCTGCAATGTTTTCTTTATCAATATTTTGCTGTGGATATATGCCATTATCTATTGGTCTTTGTGTTTTGTTTGCTGCTTGAGCCTTCCAAATGTGATTCTAAGATATTTCTGTGTGTTGTGTTTGTTTACGTATTTATTTTAGTGTTTATCCTTAGTTCTTGATTTAGTGGGATTTATTTTGTGTCCTGTTAGGATAGCCTATGTTACCATTAATGTTTAATATTGGCAGTGGACATTGTGTCAAACGAAGGTGTCAGAACAAATCTGTGGATTTTCTCGAAATGCATTTGTCTGTTTATCCCAGCAGGTGGCATAGCTGATGTGCTTCTTCTGTTCAAAGGGTTTGCCAGTGTAAAAGTCATAAGCTGGTTTCTTTCTTTTAATACCAGCAGAATCCTCTTCTTCATGATTCATGTATCTTTTGTGACTCTCTGTCTTGGATGTTAGTATTTTATAAAGCACTATTGTTTATCATGAGACTGTCTCTCTCTTACCTGCACTTGGCTGTGGAAGAAATACAAATTAAAACGGCAAGTAGCGTTTAACAGCAAATCACAAAAGCTCACTTTTGTCTGTGCATCTTCCCAGTCATAACTGTTGACAGCCAATGCCGGGAGTGGTGGGATTATTGCACAATAATGTAAATGAGCAGCCTTTTGTTAACATCCCCAGATAGCTGATCAGGTTTAGGGAGGGCTATTTTTTCCCCCTAATTTGGTGTTGGCTAGTAACAAATCATGTCCTCAATCTTGCCCAATGAAATTCTTCTCCCTAGCTGCACTATCGTAGCTGAAGTCCTAGATGACTGGCTGTCTGAAGCCATTACCAACACAAGTCACCATACTTGACCCAAGCTATGTAAACAGGTAAAGATTTAAGATGAAGCGTCTTGTTTAAATATTTTAGGTAACACTTTATTTGACGGGGTGTGCATAAGACTTGCATGACACTGTCATAAACATGACATAACGTCCGTCATGAACATGAAGGAGTCATTATGAATGTTTACAACTGTTGTTATGAAGTGTCATTTGGAAAATAATGACACTTTTAATGCAAAGTTGCTCTAAACGTTGCATTGAAAGTCCATTAAAAGTGCCAACCTTGCATTAAAATGTCATTATTTACATAGTAATGCAAAGTTGGCCAGAAGCATCTGGAGAAGAAAGAAGCACGACTTGATGACTCTACAGCGCCGTCTGCGTTTCTTCAAATCTTCAACCTCAAGAAGAAGGCATGATCATGAGAGAGAGGTTATGTGACAAAACAACCAACTTATTATTAAAAAAGAAAAAAAAATTGCAGCATAGGATGTTGAAAGGAAGGTATCTGGAGGCTCTCTGTTTTGTATTATGCTCAACACTATATTTTCTGGAGACAAGGATAAAAGCTGAGTAGTTTGCTTACACGTGCAATTAGTGGTGTGCATTATAAACTTGCTTTCTCTTGTCTTTTTTGACATCCCATGTTACGCTGTAAGACACATGTTGGTTGAGTGAGTTTTCTGTCAGAACACCTGTCCTTAGAAAAGTCAAATTACTATAAAGAAAGAATTTCATTGACAATTACATCACGAGAGCAGCAGTATGGAAATTTAGTTCAACATGTCAGTCAACTCCTCTTTTCTGCTTGCTATTAAACCATATGGTTTACATTGCTGGTCCTATAAACACGTTTGACTGACAATCTAATCAGGCTGTGTGTGCAGAGAGAAAACACAACAATTTTCTGAATGTGAATGCCGCCTGACACCTAACAAAATAATGACAAGAAAAACATGTTTCTTTGTTGAAGGGATTTTAGCAATGGTTTTGACATTCCATTCATGCACCTGCTGTTTCACATTTTCCTTCACACTAGTGAATGCCAACCCTTGGAAAATGTTTTGTAACACATCTTGGTACACCAACGGTTAATCTGCCATTCGCACCATATTTTCACTACTCTTGTTTTATTAGTTTTTAAATGGAATTATTTAGCACGGCAGTTCACGACAGAGTAAATGGTTGGAGGTGCTCACTGGAAAGGAAAGACAATAACTTATGTGGCAATTTTTATTTCCAACTTGGATCTGTGAGAGGAGATGAAAGCCACAGGGAGATCCACGGGCTCGCTGTATTGTCAGCGACGGCGAGATTGAATAATTAGTGCCTTCCAGGAACTAGTTCCAAGAGAGTGTTTAAAGTGATAATGTAGGCAAATGTCTGGGCCGAATCAGTTCAGTAATGAGTTGGAGCTCAGTGATTAGTTAAATCCATTGCAAATGGCATGATTTGTGTAATGTTTGGAAAACACAGTCATTCTTTTTTTAATTTTTCTTTTGGAAGTTTTTCCAGGGAAATCATGTCGCTGGCAAATGGATTCCTAATATTGAGGCTAAACTGGCTGTATCACTTGCTTTGAGGCTACCTTATGCTGGCACAGACCGTTCTTTGTGTGCTTAGTTGTTGGCTTAGTTTCTCTCTCCGAGGCCATGCTGTGTTTACAAATCAGAGAATTGTTTCTGACTCTGACTAGACTGCCACATCTCTCTGCTGCTGACTGCAAGTAGATTAATCCAGCTAAGACTAATTGCCCTAGCATTGCATTGACTATATGCATGAGGGAATTCAAATCACTTTTAAGTTTCAGTTCTGTAGGACTGGAGCCAGCACTTGAGGAGAGCTACAGTGTTTGCGTGAGTACATTTAGTCAGGCGTTAGACTGGGATGGTGCTATCAATGGATTAAAGGTCTTCATGTAAATGTAATAATGGAAATCTGCTGACTGCCCTAAGAAGCAACAGAAAGGGGAAGTGAATAAACACCCATGTTTCTGCTTTTACCAATTGCTGTTGGGGGAAAGGAGGGGAACAAACAAAACTCGAAACAAACAGGAAAATTCTGAAAAACTGATCAAGGTGCCTTTGTTGTTCCTACAGAGTATTCTAGGTGAAGCACAGAAGGTGGCTGGGGGAGTCCGATTTCATGCAAAATGTGTTTTAATGTGTTTGGAAGAAATAGTGCAAACTTTTCATTCATCTTGAATTTTTAGTGCTGCCAAATCATATAGTATCCTGTGAGTTTTGATTCATTCTTGTTTTGCCTTTTTGTTTTTCTTCCAAAGAGAGCCTCACATTATTTTAATCTTTTACCATCCAATTGATCAACAGCTCTGGAGGCTTTCCAATAGTCTTTCAAAGTTGTTTTTTGAAATTTTGCTGCTTTTGTGCTCGTGTTCAGTTAGATGGTCAACCATTTCAGATGTGTTTCGACAAGGATAATTTAGAATTTCTGAAGATAATGTGAATTTTATTCGTACCGATTCTCTTATCAATAGTAGAAATATGACATATGTCTATGCATTCTTTGATAACTGAAGAAATCTCAAACTCTGGAAAACAAGAAGAAGGTGACATGGCATGGGATGGTTTACAGGAGGAATTACAATACTTTATGTTCAGGATTTTAAATGCTACTTCCTGGTCCAAAGCAACAAGAAATGTACAAGAACAATGATGCCTTCATTTAATCACATTTTTGGCAATAAGGCACAATGAGGACTGTTAGAATAGCCTATGTTACCATTAATGTTTAACATTGGCAATGCACATTGTGTCATTGTGTATAACCCATACCTTCTTTTGAGGTATGAATTACTTTTCATACCTCAGTAGAACAATTGCCTTTTTTCTTTTTTACACACAACAATAAACAAAATAAAGTGGATTTTGTGCAGTTGAAAAATTACAGTATTACAATTGCGGTATTTCCATTAAATGACAAAAAAATCATACATGAATAAGTTATTTCAAATACATAAATTAAAAGCATGGTAGCAATGAATGTAAACAGTTACCTGAGATGTATTCATAATTCAGCCATGGTGCTGATCTTCTATCAGCCATCAGAGAAGACGTTGGCGACTTACTCAGGCGTTGGAGTGTCAAGCTAGTTGGGAGTGGATGGGAAAGCAGTCCTTTGGAGAAATTGTAGTTTGCAATTTTGCAGCAACATATTTGAATGACACACAGTTTTTTATGAAATGTGCAATGCTGTGTATAGCTCTAGTGGAGCCAGCTGCACATTTCCAAAAAAGAAGGGAAAAAAAACAATCTTCCTCCTACTATTTCCTGTCATCTTCTGCGTGGATTTTGCCAGCAAAATCATGACTTGACTGTTGATATCATGACTTGTGTGATGCAAAAAAAGTGTTAACCATTGCAGCTCTGTGAAATACATCTCAATATGACTGAACCCCTCCCTGCCCCGGCTCTCATTCTGGCACAAAAAACGTTTTATTGAAAAATTGAAGTTTTTTCTAAATTGGCTTGCTTCCTTTAACCAGATTTATTTTTGTAATTTCAATTTGCACAATTGTGTGCTTAACTGAAACACAGCTAACATCAAAAATCACTCAGATAAAACTAAAAGATTCCCATAGGATGTTACAATACATGTGACAACCACGTGTGAAATTCAACAGCGCCTAACTTTAATGAGCAGTGAAGGGCCCTTGGGAAATTCTTATTTTTGTTTTTATTTTTTATGTCCATACCTCACAGGTAAGCACATTCATCATTCTAAAAACAAAGGTTAATGTCTAGAATTCCCTCAATTTCATAGAAAAAATTAACACAAACTTACCAAAAGTAGATTTAAAATGTTGTTAAAGCTCTTAAATAGACATTTGTTCAGTGTCGTGACACTGAATATCTCGTTTGAATGTCTCTGCTGGCGAGTGGCAATCAACTGTGAGAAGTCATGGAAATGTGTCATGACACAGCACCGACTATATGGAAAAAAAAACGGCTTCAAAACTTGTTTTTGCAGTTGAAATGAAGGTCAGAATTTGAGCAAAATCTTTAGCTGCATTATAGGTATTGTGTTTCACAATATTCAACCTATCTAAGTATAATTTAGGGCATATCACAAAGCCCTGCTATACGTTCAATTGAAGGATGACTCATCTTGTAAGTCTTATGTTTGGACCATGCTTTTTTTTTTGTATTTCTTTAAGACAACTCTTTCAGAGTCTGTTTATAATCTTTATTGTTTTCTTTTGGCCACCCTGCACAATATGCTGTTATGATAGTGACTACACAAGAAAAGCAAAGAAAAAGTAGAAGAAAAAAGTGACACAATTCTGCAGGTCAAGTGCTAGAGGGCATGCATTTCTTGCATTTGAATTTAGTTCTTACATTCACTTGTAGTGAATGTAAGCAATAGAGCCTTTACTTGGTCCAGCAGTAGCCTATATATCTTTTGTTTTTGTCTTTCTGTTGTGTATTGCCATAAAGCTATAATGTACTTTGTTGTCTTCTCTGTGGTGCCTGGTAAGGATTCACATTTTCTCCTAAACAATGTATAATTTAGCAGTTTTCACAGTACATAGCTCTAGCCTGGAAAGCATAACCAAAAAAACAAACAAAACAAAAAGCCTGAACTATATTCTAACGCTGGCTAAATCACTTCCTACTAAATTATTTTTGGGGAAGTCTGATGGCTATAATCCTCAATTCCAATAAATGTTGTGTTTCAGTTCTGGGAAACTGATCTATTCGTGTTCCAAAATCCACCAGTGAGATCCCAAATGACGGAGACCAGAGAAAATAAACACAAACTCAAACATCAGTTTTATTTTCCAAATATACAGAGCAAAAGCATCATAGATTCACAGACCAGTACTGTTAAAATACAACTGTTTTTTTTTTCTCTTTACAGATAGATGACAGCCACTGCCTAAAATAATGGTTGACCCGAAAGAATTTACACCTTGTCTTCTCGTCATCAAGTTGCTGTATGTGCATTGTTGCTATTTATAACATTCTTAAAATGACCCTCTAAAGCAGCGGTGGTTCTTGGTTGAATGGACAAGTTCGTCCTTCTGTGCCATTCACAATCCCCCTCAGGTCTTTCCTGTGTTTTCAAGATTGGAGTAAAGTTTTCATACATCCCTCACTTTAAAGTCCAGTCATTTAAAAGTTCTGAACAAGAGCTAATCAAATAGACCAAATTTCAAATAGACCTCAGTTGGTTGAAGCATTGACTGAGCATGCAATGCAAACTTAAGAAGATATCTGCTGCTCAGTGGACATAACTGTTTAATTTTGATCAGCAAAGCTGCCCCCAAATACCATGACAACCTGGGAGGTAAGCCATGTCATCAAGATTAGAAGCCTCCACTGCTCTATGGAATGTTCATGGTAAAAAGAAAGTACACCCCCTTTAAATTACAGGGTTTTATGTATTAAGTACATAGCTTCGGTACATAGCTTTTCGCCTTCATATTTTGTCTTCAGTTTTGTTTAATAAATAACACATGGCAATTCTTTCAGAACCTGGCTCAAACCAGGTCACAAGCCACAACCTTAGAACTGACAGATGTCCTGCTGACTTTTTACCATGACCGTATTTACTAACCCTTTATCTGACCTTGGGTCATGTTGCCAGTGAAACCTCTTGCCGTCATCAGGAGAACAAAACAACTCAGCCAACCTCAGAGAACTGGAACAATTGGCTTTCAGATGCTTTTTTTTTTTTCTGTTGTTCTTTCAGTTTTCAATCTAAACCCAAATAATTTTAGAAGCGGTCTGAAGACTAAAACAGAAACTCGAGGATTAACTGAAGATACTATTTTAGTTTTGGTCTTACGCCTGCATTTTGTCACAGTACTAACAAGGTATTGATTGGTAGGAAAGGAAAAACAGAGAGAAAAAGACAGAAAGCATTTACAAGTTATAAAAGGTTTATGAAGATCAGCTCAATGTCTCAAATGGCACCTGCTTTAATGGGCTTTGCCATAGATATTAACAACTATCATACACAAGGGGAGAGCATAGATGATGGGATTCGGTTTGCAATTGATGGCAAGATATTGACCACCGGAATGCTCTGTGTGTCTTTTTGCATTGTGTCTAGTTTATTCAGACTGAGCAAAACTGGTGGTGCCGTCAACACTTTGCCCTGCTAATGAGCTCAGGCTTAGAGACTTGTCCTTAGCATACCTGAATAAAGGACTATCCTGCATCCTACTCTCTAAGAGGTGCGTCTTGTTTTATCACAAAAGGGCAGCAACCTCTTGTAATTGTTCTGGGTCTCTGTGTGAAATCATCTGTTATGCCCTGGCATCTGTCTGCCGCTCGCAGCCAGGCAAACAGGCAGCACCAGCTGGTGAGCTGACCACAGGTGAACGGGGCACAAGTTTCCCAACATGGACTTCGGTTCCCAGGGACCAACATGGCACTCAAATCCTGTAGTACTTCTGTGCCCGCCGTAGCTGTTATGCCCATCATTCAGGGGTGAACGAGACAGAAGGCAGGCCAATCAAATATTTATCTGTTTGCAGTGCAGGAGATTCGCTGGACTGGAAAAATGTATTGGGCTTGGATCAGTACAGAAGCTGCAGTTCATAGAGGATGGGCACAGTTTTCCTGTTCAGAAGCTGAAGGTTGCTAAAAATCTGGGCTCTGATAACTTTTGTAAAGGAATGTTACAAAAGAATTCATAATATGTACAGGTAATATAGACTAAAGCCACGTGTGTCAAAAAAAAAAAAAAGATACAGCGTGCAGTTCAATTCAGTTACCGCAGTTTTAGTGTTCCTATACATTGTTGTGGTCAAAATGTCATACTTTTTCAGACTTTAATTTCCTGAGGTTTTACATAAATATTTGCCAATTTTTGAAATTTTGTAAATGTTCACTATGGATGTACTGAATAGATTTCTAATTTGGAACCTGCAAGATGGATGGATGGATGGATGGAAACATTTAGGTAGGTAAAGGAGATGGGAATAATGCCAGTTTCATTGTTTCATACCGGTCCAAGCCTGGAAAAAAAAAAAAAAAAAACTCAATATTTTCTTCATTCTGTTTAGGAACCCTGTTAAATCTAATTACTACTAATAAAAAAAACTATCTTGCACTCATAAAAACTAAGAAAACTTTATAGCAAAAAAAAAAATAAAATAAAATGAAATGACAGACATTCTTGACAGTCATCACTGTGCTGAATGCAATACATTGCTAAGCATTTGGGGATCTTTCCCATCGGCTGACAGAATAATAACCTCTTACTGCTTCTCACTTTAAAGCTGTCCCTGGCTAAGATCATCTCAGAGCCTCAGAGTGTTGGTTCTCCTGGTGAGATCTTTCGGAAAGAGAAAGCAGCTCCTGCGAGCTGTCAGAGTAATTTGTGAAAAATAGGCAGGCTTCATGAAATTTTTGGAAAGGAAACAAAGAGAACATTATTGTCTCTCTGTATAATTTTGATACCATATGTTTGTTTGTCTCTGCAGCTAATGTGCTGTTGAGAAATCTGAGAAAAAGAAATGAAAACCAGGAAAAAGAAAAAAAATATATATAAATATATACAGAGAAAGACAGTATTACAGATTTATATACAGTCTGCTAAGTACCAAGCAGGATTATCAGCATTGAAACAGAGCTTTTTGTCTTAAGCTATACAATGGGCACCAATCCATTTGTAAAATTAGTCCAAACCTCTGCCTCTCAAGTGGAAAAACCCCATTCAAATACCTTGAATATGATCATGTGTAAAGTGCTTACAACAACAACTTGCTTCTGTTCAAATACAGAGCTTGGTGATTCATGAACTGGAAGTTTCAAGCTCACACAGGATCCTCCAAGTGAACTGCCTCCAGCAGTGCAAACTAAGTAAAACAAAAACCACTGAATCAGATAGGACATTCTGCAATCCGTCTATGCTCTGTGGTGTATTTTTTAAATGTAATTTTAAAGAAAATATAATCAGCCAAAGTGTTCCAGCTTTATGATAGTATTTGTCGTTCCAGGAATCCCAGGAGTTTATCTCTCAAAATATTGAGATAATTAAAGCAAATGTAATTCCAAAGTAAAACCAGAGTAAAACTCTGAAATGCAGGAAAACATGAAGGGTTGTATGTTGGTATCATATATGATGTACTACACAATACACAGTGCCTCACAAAAGAAAAAAATATTCATACCCCTTGAACTTTTCTGTCGCGTTATGAAAAACTACCTTTGCTGCATTTCATTGGGCTTCTATATCATAGACCAGCACACATCAGTATGTAACTGTAAAATATTCTTAAAATAAAATAATGTGCAATCAATTCCAATCAGAAGTCACCTACTTATTACATATACTCCAACTATGTGTGATTTAGTTGCAGAATAAATCCACCTGTTCTGTGAAGGCCTCAGATGTTAGTGGGAAAAAAAACAAAACACCATCATCAAGTCCAAGAAACACAGCGAACTTGTCAGTGGTCAAATTGGGGAATGTATTCAAGGAGTATTAGGTTCTACAGCAATATCACAAGCTTTGAAAATCTTGAAGACCATTGTCCATTTCACCGTCCAGAAATAGAATGAGTAGGGCTTTCCAGCTAACAAGCCAAGCAATGACGGCATTAATCAGAGAAGTGAGCATGAGGTAATTTTGAGGGAGTTAGGAGTATGTCAACAGGACTATCATTAGTCCTGCACTCTACAAATTTGGTCTGTATGGAAGGGTGAAAGCATAAAAGTCCAATTTGCAATTTCCCACTAGCCATGTAGAGGAAGAATCTGCCAAGATGAAACGAAAGCTTAATTTTGTGGCCTTTATACTTTATGTGTAAAGGAAAACAAACACTGCATATTGCCCTGAATATGAAAATATGATGGAAGCTGATCAGAAATGATGGGAAGATAGATAGCATAAAATACATACATCCTTTTTGTTCTGCTTCATATTCACTTTTACTATGTGATGGTCTATCACCTGAAATCCCAATAAAATACATTAAAGCCAATAGTTGTAAAAATCGACATATAACTGCTAAAGTGGTGTAAACATTTTTGGAAGGTACAGTGCATGATGTCTTTTTTCTACATCTGCTTTAAAAACACAGTCAAAAAAAAATCACTTTGTTGGTACTGGTTAGAAAGAAATGGATCGAATCATTAGCTTTGGCTTATCACCTACTTGAATTCGCAGGGCTTGGTACTTAAAAAAAAAAAAAAAAAAAAAAACTCTGGACAATAGTCTGGGTTTTCCCATAAAGCCCCATAAAAAGAACAATTATGATTACAAGAAGTATTATGGTATAAAAGTTAGTGTTTAAGTGGCTAAAGGCTGAGTGCAGCATCAGCAACTGGGTACTGAACGAAACCTAATATATGTCACAGTGTGAACAGGCATTAGCTTTCCACCACCGTCTTCATAGACAACATAAAAACTGAAAATAAATAAATAAAACCATCTCTATCTGTTTGTCATGTTCGACCAGCACAATCACCAGTAGGTATACAGTCAGGATGCACTAAGCCCCAGTGTCAACAGTGATACTGACAATACTAATGGGATATTCACACAAGTAGCTAGAACATGATGTTTACTTTTTATTTATCGGTGTCGTTGATGACCTTTAGATTTAGGAGAAAAAAAAAAAAAAAACCTGACAAATGCAATGCAAGTTGTAGCTTGTGAGCTTTCCTCTTTTATGTGTCTTGGAACTAGATTTGGTATCAAAACATAATATTTGACACAGCTCCGCATAAGCTGGACAGCTGATAGTGTTTGCCTATCTCACTTTGTAAGTTAGCAATGACCCAGTTCAAACAGACCCTCAAGGCAAAACAGATATAGACATTAAGAGGCGCTTGTGTATATTTCTGCGCGATGTGGAAAATGAGTCAAAAATTTAGATGCTTGGAAAGAAATTACAGTCATGTGTGGACACTGATGTTTTATCGCGGCGTCAAAGTCGAAGCATGACTCAGAGATTTCAATTGAGGTCTTAGATCTTCTTCTTGTGAAGCTCAGATATAGAGAAAGAGGGGGAAATAGGCGTTCGTTTTAAAGTTCTCCTCCGCCTGCAACAACTTAACCTTCGCACACAGTGTGAACGGGCAAGGAGGAAGTGTTGCAAGTTATAAATTTAACAGACAGAAAATAACATGCACATTCACTGTTGTGCTTTAAACTACAAGAGGGCAGCAGGACGTTGGCTTTGTTTCATTGTCTGGCAGTTTGTGCAGAGTGCTGCGCTGAATGCTCACTTTTTCTCTGTGTCACAGTCTTCAGAAAGCAAATTTGGTCCATGCCAGCAGAGCTGATTGTCACACAAAGCCTTTGAAATCATGCTCTCTGATTCCTTAACAATCTGAATGTAGAAACCAAGTATTGCAAGTTAAATTTCAAACTTGTAGTGTCTGTATTGGCAAATAAGCTCTCAGTGGCACATCTGTATTTTGGGTCAAAAAAAAAAAGGGATAGAGGAGGATTGATGATTTAAGCATGAAGGTAATATAAGGCTTCTTGATTCATTTTTTTTGGGGACATTTTGATGTCTAAGCAGGTCACAAGGTCCATCAAGCCCAGTCGTGGTTTTAAGGGCCCTAAGGAATTTTTTTTTTTTTTTTTTTTTTACAAACACTGATACTTCAGGGGATCCTTAACAGTTTTACAATCCTGACTGCTCGTTGCTCCTCATCCAAACACCCTCCCTCTCTAGCGGTCAGACGTGGGTCTGCATCCGCTTCTGGAGGGGTCGGGTGAGGTCCGAGTTCTGTGAGGACGACTGGGAGTAGTGGGAAGAGGAAGAGGCGGACGCCTTGCTGTCTTTATCAAACTGCACATAGCCGTCCGGCTTACTGTAGCTGCTGATGCTGCTGTCGCACTGCGTGTCAATGAAAGAGCTGGAGTCGCTGAGCGAGCCACGCTGGAACTCCCGCTCGCAGAGCTCGATGGAGCTGCTGCCCATGCCAAGCACAAAGCGCTGGCCATAGTCGTACAGGCGGTTGGGGCCTGCCCCCAGCGTGGAGTAGATGTTGGTGAAGGACATGCCTGTTGGCACTCGCTGCTTGCCGAGGGTGCCGGTGTTGGTGGAGTTCCTCACCTCGGCGGTCTGATTCCCCGTCATGGTCGGCGTGTGGTGCTCTTTGAAGGTGTTGACACTGTAATAGCCATTTGTAGGGTCCTGTTGAAGACAAGAAAGATAATACAGATGACAGGTGAGAGGACAGTTGTTTGCTCGAATGTTCAGTTCCAGTCGTCATACCGTTATATTCAATAAATTAGAAAGTGTCAGATGAAAAGCATCTTTGAAAACAACAACTGTTTTAAGAAGGTATTGAACGTACTTTTCATCAAGCTTGAGTTTCTGTAGAAAACGTTTTTTTTTTATTGGTCTGATATATCCTAATGGTTTTATTAGTGGTGAGTGGAAAATTATAATCAACAGAAATAAAGGCTTGAAAACATCGGCTTTTGTAAAAGTATTCTATATGCCAGCAATGTGTTTCACTTAATAAACTGAAGTACTGAAATAAATCCACTTTTCAATCATCTTCGTGTCATTGAAGGTAGAAGACCATTTATTTCCGCTTGATTCTCATCTCCCTTCAGCGATCCGTCTGGGATTTGTCCCATTGAGTTCGATTTCTCAAGATGCATTTCATCAAGTAGTGAACAGAAGGAAGAGTTGCGAACAATAATGATAATTTTCTGTGCTGTTTTAGAGTTGTAGACTCCCTGCGGTTTTAGTTTGGCAATGGCAGAGGAGGAAGTGAATAAAGCCAATGAGTCCATGTTGGCCAGACTTACAAATACTGAGCAATAAAAGTTGAGACAAGAGCAATATTTAAGGCATTTTATTGCTGGCAAAGATGTTGTGACCCTACTCCCAACAGGCTTATTTACAGCACACACAATTTCCACTTCCCTCTGTATGAAGCAGATTAGAACAAGCAGCTGAATTTTAATCAGGCTAGTAAAATACACAAGTTTTATAAACACCTAAGCTGTTTGTAAAAGTAGTGGAATTCCTCTTTTCTCCTAGCCTAAACACACCTAAAAAAAAAAAAAGAGACAAAAAATATTTTTTGAGAGTAATTAAAACAAACATAATCTCATAACTGCTTTTTTTTGTTACATACAGGAAGCCAAGGCAGGAGAGTATCTAAGGCCAAACTGCCTCTAACCAAACAACACAAAGTTTACAGTTCGCTTCGTGTGTCAAAGAAAGTGCAGATGAAACTTGGTGTGAAGGTTTGGTGTGCTACAACTCTGTCCTTGAATCCACGTTCCTCACTAATTAAGCCTTGGCTCAATGCTCAGTGTGGCATCTGTGTCACTGCAAAGTTCACATGCATACCAGCTTTAATTAGACCTTAATGGGTCACAGTGTCTGTAATTCCATGTCAGCGTCGGAACTGCTTCTGTGGTTACAGCTGTGCCACTTGTTTGTCTGCATTGTGTTGTTTTCTAAGGGTCCAGCCAGGGGCATGTGTGCTTTTTTTTATGTTCTCCTATGAATGGATGTGAATGTCAAGCACGGCGAGTGTGGCTTCGAATCTCAAAAGAAGCGCAGCTCATAATGGGAGAGACAACCTGAGAGGATCCTCGTTATGCTTGTCATTATCTGACAGCAGACAGGGAGATTGTTTGCGTCTGGCCTTTATCTCTTGCTCGGTCTGCTCTCGCCTCATGCACGCTGTCATTAAGGAGGATCAAAAAATCTGGCCCCCGAGGCAGCAGCAGGTAAGCAGGCAAACACAACAGAAGCACACTTCAGGGAGCCCGTAGCAGCCAGCAAATGGACAAAAGCAAAAACGAACACAGTGGAATTTGTCTCTCCATAAAAGATTCAAGAGACAACGTGCAGCGTTACTGGATGCCACCCTGCATCACTTTAACATGTAGGTTTAGGACATTCTTGAAAACAACCGACTAATGAAATGTCAGAATCTCTTTGAAAGCAGCGGAAGGTTTTCTCGTTGATTGCCTCTTCTCTAAATATAGTTGACCTGTTTGTTTTTGTGTGAGTCGCTTTATTTTTAACATTTGTTCATAAAAAGGAATGAAAAGAAACTTTTAGCATTTTCCTACTCTGTCATAATCTGCACGTTCAATGTCTGTGTTGTGATGGAGTTATAAACATGTGTCATATTTTCAAGTGGAATAGTGTGGAGCCGGTACCGACAGGCAATAGCTTCCATGCAGCATTCAGACATCTGAACGACTTCATAAAGTCCAATACTCAAAAATATATGTAGCAAAATAGGAAGTGTTTGTACACAGTCTGAGAAACTATCATTACGAAAATATGATGCAACATGAATACATTTTCTTTCTTTCAAGCTACGATGCTATTTTCTAGGTTTAAAATTAGATTACTCTTATTGGAGATGAACCTTCTGGCTACCCTTTCTGATCATATGTCACAGGAACGGGGTTAAAAGTTATTAATCAATACAATCTAGAGTGAAAACAATTGCACATCTTCAGAAATAACCATCTAACACCAAGTAGTCATTGTATTAAAATGTTGACACAAATAATGATGTTTTGCAAAATGGAGATTTTCTTTTTGTCGCCTCTCACTCACATGCAACCAAGTTTTTCAAAAACAACTTTGCTGTACTCATATGAACTGGGCATCCAAAGACTATTAAAACATTGAAGCAGAGTCCCACTTTGTATTTTTGACTGTAATTGTCAATGCAGTACCAGTGTTCAATATAGCAGTTGTGAAAAACTGTGGACTCAGTATGTTGTGGGAAAATAGGTAATGCACCGCAACAAAAACCAGTAAGAAGTTGCTAGAGCAGAACTGAAGATCACAGCTTTCTTTTTGCTAAATATTCTAGTTGAAGTCATTAAGAAAAAAAACGCCAAGCTTTAAATAGCAATTTGAATATTTTAAAATTGAAGACGTTGTGTTCAAATTCAGCTTGTTTACAGAGTAAATCTGATCTGTTTCCAGGTGTGGTTGAAACTCGCAGTTGATTAACATACTGGATTTATTTGCTTTATTGGTTATTTATGTTTATATTTGTTATTGGTTTCAGCCAATAAGATCAAAAGATCACATGACTTATTTGCATTGCCAACACATCACTCTACCCCATGCCTGTAATGGGCCATTGAAAAAGAAGACCCCGGCCCACACGTTCTAGGTAAATGCTCGCCTATAGACAACTTTTGCTGTCAGGGTAAATGCTGAGAGCTGAAAGGAGAATTTTCCACACTGCCGGGCAGCTGCAAACATTCTCCAGAGTACAGCGCGCAGACGGATTCTTTAGCATCAAAAAGAGATCAACAGGACAAGGACATCTTCAAGCCAGCAGGCGCACATCCGTACTTCAGATGTGCGCCTGTCGGCATCCACCAGAAAGATATCCGTAGAAAGAAAACATGGCAGAACCACTTATATGATTAGGACGTCTACAGCAACACCTTTTAGTTTCTGATGGGATAAGTTTCAGAACTTTTGTCTTTAGAACACTACAATACAAATAGCACGCCACCAGCATGTACATCTTAGTCTGTAATGAGTTTGATATGACGATGACCAGGCCAGAGGAAGAGAGTGAGCTGTGCTGACTATCTACATCTATTACCTGTAACACTTAGAATAAAAATAAAATAAAATTACATTGGGCTTTCCTCTGGCTGAAAGAAAGCATTGTCTAACATGCCGTACTTAATAATGTCTCGCGCTTATTTAGGGGGGTTGGGTCAAAAGATTCGATTCTTTTGACCGGCTCTTCACCCTAAGCCATAGTGGAGTCTCAGTTAATGACAGTTGCTCTTTGATTTTTACGACACTGGTCGACTACAATTCTCTGCACATGCGACAAAAGCTAATATTATTTTTATTTAATTTAACATACTGTTTAACATACTGTTTTAATCAGCAAATAAATACAAGACAAGGGTTTTTATTTTATAAAAAAAATATTTAACTAGCTCCTCTGGGAGAATGCCAAAGGCATTCTCCGGCAAGCTGAGAAACAGAGTCTCTCCAACGTGTATTTAGGCACAGTTTAATTCCACTGGAGTTCAGGATTCACAAAATAATTCATGACAAAGACTCACAAGACATACTGCCTTGTTGGAAAATGGAACAATAGACGAAAGCTACGAAACTAGATAAGCTCACTTTTGTCTGTATACCTTCCTATTCATATCACAGTCAATGTTGAGAGGGTGGAGAGTTATGCAACTTACATAACTTATATAAAGAGTATCAATAAAGTAAGACCAGATTCAACTTTGTTAATTAACGTTGAACTTATTTCTATTGTTTACTTTATCTCGAGTTGCATAGAGTTATACATTTATTAAGGGTCCAGTTCATAGATTTGGCAGGTTAAATTTGTTAAAGGGCAAGAGATTGGGGTTAAAAAATATGTACTATCCATAATGAGCAGTTCCATCAATTCCTCAACACTTCAGTCTCTGTATGTGTTGCCATCTGCCAATGACAAAGACCCCAGCCAATAGTGACACCGACATGTTCAGAAGTGGACAAATTCGGCTCTGAAAAGTTTCTGGTGAGACAAAACTCAGTAAAATGTGTGTATGACATCTCATGTCATTTTCTGTCCTTCTGACCAAAATGCATGTCAAAAGAAAAACACATGCTGAAATCAACTGATGTGTTTCATTTAAAAAATGTGTGTGCATGGCGACCGCTAAGCTCCTTCTGAGGGGTCATATCACTTTCAAGAGACACAGGAACATCAAAGCATGAATGTGAAATATATGAACAATAAGCTGTTTTGCATTGTAAAGGATCATATGAAACATTTGATTGGATTGGACGCGACTGCTGTGACATTTTATTATTTTTTTAAAATGTATATTTAAAACCAAGCTGAATAGAAATGGCAAAAAGATAAGGAAGCAGAGCAAAATATATTAAAAGATGGATCTACCTGGCATACAGTGGGTGTCACTGATCAAAAACTGGGTGAGGTACCAGAGGTCAGTGATTCGTACATCAAGCTTCTAAATTTATCACTCTGTTTTCTTTTTCGCTGCCGCCAGAAGGGCTCAACCTGAGTTGTGAGTCACATTTTGTTTTCCTCACTTGCTGTGATTCTGCCGCTGCCTATTTAGTGTCGCTGAGATTGAAATCTGTCTCACAGTGGAGCTGGCCAAGTAGATTAGATTGAGAGGAACACCGCAACCTGACTGCTAACAGTAGGTTACGGTGCATGTTAGCTATGTAATCAATTTTGAATTTGTAAACTTTTGAAGCTACTTTTTGAAAGAACCAACACAGAACGACAACTTTTTTTTTTGTCCTTGGAAAAAAAGCATAAATTCAAAAACTTGATCCAGTAAAACTGATAAGCAAAAATTGAGAGGGTTGAAAATAAAACTGAGAGTATTCAGAATAACAATAAAAAAATACATGCTGTTGATAAATATCCAACCCCTTTGCCAGGGCCTTTATACTTTTAAATCAATGTAGGAGAAGAATTATTGCTCTTTTAGTTATTTTAGTTCCAGAACTGAAGCCCTTCATTTGCCCCCAAGGTATTTTCTCTCCCACCACCTTCTTTTCCCTATTGTTCTCCCAGGTTCTCGCATTCGTGCCGCCATTGATCATGAGCCGTACCTTAATGTGCTGATACTCCTTCTCCTCCTCTTGTAACACCTCCAGCTGCTTCAGAACAGATTCCTGCTGGAACTCTCCTCGTTCAACCTACACAGACATCAAGTAAAGTATATTAAGAAACGGAGCCGTTTCCGAGGCTCCTGCGCTCACAGTAAAAGAAAAAAAAATGTTCTGAAGCAAACTGGTTTAACTTTTATCACTTGTTCTTCTTTTTTAATATCAGTCAAACATGCTACACCTTCACTCAGGGCTGCCAGGCGGTATTAATAATTCATCCATGAATATCTTTTATTTATCTTTACAAAATGCAGCTATGTGAGGTAGCTGAGTTCAATTCTCTGCACTCACATTTAATGCAGTCTGCAATGCAACTCGAAAACATTAAAAACTAACAGCAAGACGACCAAAGTTAAAGCTCAAAAGAAGAAGTACTCTACTGAGCCAATAAGACATGTAGATAGGAAATCTCTGAAAGGAACACACAGTGTGCACCGTTATATGTCGACTGTGGTTTGCTCCTTTCATGCAACCGACAGTACACAACGAAAAAAAATCATTCCCGGGACTAAAACACAGCCTAGATGCCTTTTTTCCACGTCCATTACTCATGAAATAATTTATTCCACGGAAAACAACACAACCAGCCGTAGCGTTCATTCATTATTTAGTTGTCGGCCCTGAAAGGACATGCAGATGCAAAACAAAAGGAAAAAAAATAAAATAAAAGCTGACAACTTCTTTTTGCAAACAGAAAAAAAAAGAAGGAAGTGTAAAGTAAGTATGCTGTGACACTCACACTCACCATCAGCTGTTTCATGGAGTTGTGTTCTTCATTTTCCCGGGCCGCGTTGTGGTCTTTGTGCACAATCTCCACCCGGATGTCGTTCTTTGCAGACACGACTCCCTTCAGATCTGCCGTGAACAGACAGCGCAAACAACGCACCTTAATGAGCTGCGACAAATGGCAATCTGTATTTGTTGACAGAATAATTTGCACCGTTGTAATATTTAGCAGAGACACCCCGGGTTTGCTCTGTTAGAGCGCACCCATTTCCCGAAAAACAACACAAAGCATTATTAATCACATTGTTTCCCTGCCAACACAAGATTATCTTTTCTCTTTACAGAAATGAAATCTGCAGTTTCCCCAACGATGGCTCATTCTGTTCGGGACAAAGCGGATGTTATTCTGTCATATAACAAGGTCTTACTTTCTGTCTTAATTTTGCTTGCAACTTCTCTCTGGTGAGCACAGATGGAGACGGGCAGTGAGGGCATAACCAGGTGCACTTCCTCTGTAGTATACAGACAATAGACATGCTGAAGGGACCAGTAGCACACAGCGTGGTTTTTTGGATAGAGGCAGCAACTGACTGCCTCTAACTAACTTGAGTCACTTGGTTTATGGGCGGGTGGCAGCAAACAAAATGGAAGATGTACAGAGCCTCCACAGCAAGTGCAGGCCAGACTGAGATTGCATGAAATGAGTCCTGATCGCAATCTGGCTCTTTCTGCACCACCAAACAAACAAACAAACAAACAAAACATCCATCTTGACCAGTGATTCATCTTGTGATAATTGTGTTGAATCTTTTTTTAAAAACAAATCTTTTGGGTTATTTGTATTGCACTGATTTTATTTTATTTTATTTTATTTAAATCAAAGCAATATCTACACATGCAAACAAACGTCTTGGCACCCCAGGGAAAAAATGTTAAAAAGCCTCAAGATAAATTCATGTTTTGTTAAAGCATAATCACTGACAAACGCAGAAAGAACCTACCTTTGACTTGATTACATTTATTCAGTGGGAGGAAAGCGACCAAACTAGCTTTAAACAAAATTGGCCTTGGCACAATTATTGGTAGCCTTAACAATAATTTTTCATGGAATGCAATGAAATTTCTATGAGTATTCAACTACATTTTGTTTTCTTGGGGTATATATATATTTATATATACCCGATATATACCTCTAGACAAACTGAGCAGGGTGGTGAAGGAGGTGCCTTCAAAGTTCATTCTTAGAGAAGTGCAGAAAAGAGTGGCGTCTTGGGGACAGTAGATCTAACGACTGTTAAATACTGTTTACACGCCTACCAGTTGTTCAGGAGTTATCTAAAGAAATAAAAAAGAAAAGTGTTTTCTGTTTTACCATCACCAGCCCTAAAATGCTGAGTCTGCTAAATGCTTATGTACCTGTGCTCTTAATCAAATGAGACTAAGATTTAGCTTAGAGCTACTTTTGGGTCTGGTGTGAAACAACGATTAATATGTGAAAAAGCACCTCAAGCTAACAGTTAGCTAAGGAGGAGGAGCTGTGATACATTTGTCTTTGCAGTTGTAGGAGATTGTAAGAAAAAAAAAAACTGTAATTGGACTGAACAATAGGGCTTTTCTGGTGGTACAGACCACTCAAAGGAGCCTGCATTATGAGTCTGTTTCACCCCGCCATGTTGTTTGGACACTTGTATACCAATCCATAGCTTAAGGTTAATTGCATTTCCTAAGGCAATTAAGAAGTAGCAATGTAACCACAGCTTTCCAACTGCAACATGACGACCCTACCTAGTGATTAACAGCTGCCACTGTCTGGGAGATGCTACTAGAAAACCAAAAACATAGTTTCTGTTTTTCGTTCAGCAGGATAACGAAATTCATAAAACAGTGGTTCACCAGATACTACATCAAACTTCTTGCGTTCCCATTTTACTCCTTATACCTAAATCTAATAGAAAACTAGATGGCTCAATGGGTACAGCATGTGCACCGTATGCACAAGCTGTAGTTCTCAACGCAGTTGTCCTGGGCTTGACCTCTGGTCTCAGGTCATTTACATTATTTCTTATCTTTCTTTCTCCCATTTATTTTCTGTCTATTTACTCTTCAATGAAGGCCATTAAAGCCTAAAAAAATGTGTGAGATTAGCTGAACAGAAGAGATCATAAGAGAGCCAGGACTTTGGATAGTCTGGAGAGATAATGTAAAGAGGAATGTCAGAGATCCTTCTCTCTGTATCCTTGTGAAGTCTTATAGCATGATGCCACCAGTAACAATTATTCAATTAGATTTTTCTCCTCACGGAATAAAACTGTGGAAATGAAAAGATAACTTTTTTCCAGTATATTCCACTATATAAAAAAATAAAAAAATAAATATTTGTTCAAGAAAACCAGAATTTATTTTTAGGCTTTTTACATATCCATTCTGGAGGCGACAACACATTTGCCCCCATCTATAAATTTAAACAGATGGACATTTTTTTCCAGAATGCTCAGGCACAAAACCGCACTCTGGCATGCATGCTTTGGTGGAGACAAAAGCATAAAGGAGACATACTTCTCTGGGAGCGGGTGCAGCAGAACGCGCTGATGGTGCCCATTAGGACAATGAAGGCGACGAAAGCTCCCACGGCGATGCCGATGATCACAGCCACTGGGAGAGATTCTGTAGAAAGCAACATCAAGACATGTCCTTCTATAATACAGCGCCACAAATATCACACATTCATACCGAACATTGGACATGGCAGGAGAGCGCGTGATATCAAACAGTCATTGTGAAGATGGTTTCTTTGGCTTATTTTTAATTGTCTGCGGCAGCACGTTGTAGAAATAGACGAGAACAATGTTGCAAATAGGAAGCCGTACGCTCTACCAGCAGCAAATCCAAACTAAAACTAATTACCGTGGGTAAACATTTTCCTCTTATTTTCTCACTGTCCGGTCTGATAAAATTTAATTTACACTCAGTCGGGCTACTAGGACCATTTTACATAGTGCTGTAATTTTCATTGAATAGAGTGGAAGCGTTTCTGCATCCATTTAAGGATAATCATGTTTGTGCGCTCTGGAACAGATCATTGCATCTGGGAAAAGACTGAACCAGAGGGCATGTATTTATAGGCTGTTGTGCAAGTAAAAGGTCCCAGTACACATTTATGAATATCTTCTGTTTTAAGCAAATGCAAAATAATAGGTGATCATTTAACAACATAAAAGCACTTATTCACTTTTTATTTATATTTACAATGTGCTATTAATTGTTTGCAAGAAGAGACTAGAAGAAATGTGACTTTTGCTATACTGGAGAGAAAAAGAATGGTTATATTTCTTAGAGTATTAAAAAATATGCAGCTTCATTAAAAATGCTTCAGCACTGCCTATCTATGCTTCTCTGTAGTAGCATATGCAATTCGATTTTCAGCCAATCCAGGCTCCCATGACTCCCACAAACTTTTTGTTGAACAAGTGTTTGTTGCAACGCTGACATAATATACATAAACCACCAAATGTCATCCTTAGGCTGATGAAAGCAAAAGTTCATATCAGCCTTTGCACTAAAAATAATTGTCTTTCCTCCGCATGCTAAAAGCTTGGAGTAGCCCTAATTGATAGCAGCCCAAAATACTATATAATCGATTAAGCTAATATTTATTACAACACTTAAGAAAAGAAAAAAATAATAACAAAGAAACAGCTAAAATCCTACCATCTTCATCCTTATTTACCTCTGCTATTCGAAACAGGGTCTTGTTATATTTATCAAAGGTCTTTGTTTTAGTTTTTTTTTTTATTTATGAAATTCTAATTTTCTCACATCTAAACTCATACACATGTTTTGATGTTTTGATATGCAGCCATACCTTGAAAAGGTAGGGACAAGCTGACAGGAACTGTGCTGAACTCTGAAGATTAACTTTTAAACAAACAAAATATAAAACATATTGATTTTTTTTAATATATGACGGCATCACTCTCGCACTGTATATTCACAAATTCAGTCGTTCAGATGGAATCAACCACAGCGATACATACAAAATATTACAGCTGACAGACTACCTACAGCTACTAGACACCAACGAGCACTGCATATGAAAAGAGGAAGGTGGAACCTGTCGAACCTTGGCTCCCACCTTGTTCCTTAAGGCGTATGATCTCTGTGTCAGAGCCAAAGCTGTTCCACGCTGTGCAGTTGTAGATGGTCTGAAAGTCGGCTGGGACGATGTTGCTCATGGTGAGTGTTGAAATGACTCCCTCCTCCGTGTTGACAGTCTCCACAGTGTAGCGGCCAGAGGTTCCAGACTCCAGAACCGTTTCCTTCCATGACCAGGCCTGATAAAATAGTTGCAGGGGTCACTGACAGGACTTGATTCAAAATGAATGTAGAAATCCAGTGTAAGTTACAAACACATAAAAACAGAAGAGCGAAGATGAGCCAAGGTTTTCTTAACCACTGGCCTTCATACTTTCCCAGCAAAGGTCAATCTGCAGATTATCTTTTGATCTTGCTATATATTAAAACACATTTTGAAGTGCCATCTTTTAATACATTTTCTAAAATGTAAAACAATGTCAACCTCACTATATATGTGCTTTGTAGATTCATAGCAAATTTAAAAGTGGTCCACACTTTTTAAAAGGTGATTATAGCATTTTCCTCTTTGGCTGCAAGAAACCATGCCATGGATGGATGGATGGATGGCTGGCTGGCTGGCTGGCTGGATGGATGGATGGATGGATGGATGGATTTTCTTCTTCTCTACATGATCGTCCGACTTCAACTTCCTAGTAATCACTTTTAGATACATTATGTGTTTCTTCACTTGAGAAAACCTGATGTACCTTTGAAGACTTTTTGCATGTTTTTACAATGACTATTTCCATGGGTTTTTAGAAGAATTTGAATTAAGACTTGTACTACTCTTTGCCTATCGTTCTGTGAAATGTGTTTTTCTTGTGATGTTCTTGTGATGGTACTAAAATGAGCATTTAACAACATAAGTGTAGCAAATTATTGCCTTGATGAATTTTCTATGTAAACAAAACAAAAGCACATTGCAGGGTGCACTGCGTGGTGTCACAATCGACAAAAGAAACATTTATTTGAGGGGGGGTTTGTCATCTCAATAAGTAGTTGTGTATGTCACAGAAGTTGACAGTGATAAGACTTAAAAAGAAGCAGTCAGTGCGCTTTAGACTGGACAACCTATAAAAGCTAGTTGTGGCTTCTGCTGGTTCAAACACTTGTAAATATTAGAATATTAATAAAATCCTTCTAGTGGAGTATGCTTATTGAGGGAAAAAAGTATGTTGTGTCCATTTGTTTACTTGCCTGTTCAGTAATCTGACTTTATTAATCCTAATCAGATTTAATGTAAAATGTATGTAGTCTTCCCACTCTTTAAATAGACGAGTTTGAAGTCCCTGCAAACTACTGTTTATTTGCACAGACAAACAAACAGTAGTTTTTGTCTGTGCAAACAAATTACTTTGTTTTATTATTTACACGGCAGAGAGAGAGAAAAAAGCATGGTTTAAAGAAGATGAAAGAGTCAGAAACAAAGTTTATATTTGAATAAAGACAACTGGCCCAGACTGAAAAAAAAAGAAAGAAAAAAAGATTTAGTACCTTATTTGCTGCTTTATGACAAGACATCCATTTAAAAAATGAAACACTTTCAGTGTTTGGACCTTGTTTAAACATTTTCTAACCAGCGGCTTTATGAATTCTCTGAAACAAACGTTTCCTCGCAGCTTATTCTTATTAAATAATCTGACATAAAATGCATAATATTTGGTATAGTAAAGTATTACAAATGATGCTCAAAAATCACAACATTAATACTGTAGATTAATGCCCCCTTTTTTAAACAACTTGAAAATCTGGGGATTTTTACCTTTTTATATTTATTTTATATCAAAGTTTCATATGAGATAAGAGATATTTTTTGTTCTTGGTTTGCAATGACAGTGAGGAATGTTTGAAGCGTAAATGTGATGAAAAGCGTAAGTCAACCTAAATGTACTCACAATGCGGTCCGGTGGAGGCGTACTTCGAATGAAACATTTGATTTGACCTTTCTCTCCATGTAATGCTTGCTGAGTCTGTGTGCTGGATATGGTAGGTGGCCCTGAAACAAAAAAAATAAAAAAATAAAAAAATAAACACACAGAAATTGAAACATGAATATTTAAAGACATTTTCAGTTCCAGGTCATATGATAATTCTGCTCAATTAGGTTCTTGCTGGTAGATTAGACTACAAAATGTCTTCTGTTCCAAGCAGTGACTGCTGAAGTACTCACTAATTCAAGACTCCCAAGACAGATTGGATCTCTGTGTAATGCACATGTCTCATCCATGCCTAACAGTTTTACCCCAGATGGATTGAATCAGGTAAATAGTGAGCTAGACCTCAGTGTGGATCAAGAATGCGCTAATACATTCCATGCTTGATTTTTCCAAATGTGATAAACGCTGTCCTTTGGAGCATAATGTAGAATGATCAAATAAAATTAGACAATACCGTTGTTCTTATCACGTAGCCTGCTTTTCAGTGTCCCAATACAATCATTTTGCCTCCAACAGAGCTTAACCCTGCACGAGCAGGTCACTAAATAAAGCTTCACAAATCTGAGCTTTTTTTTGTTTTTTTGTTTTTGTGAATGCAAATAAATAAACACTGTTTATTTGAGATTCCCTTTTTTTAGCTGTGCTATTTGTTTTGTCTAATTCATATTAACTAATGACACACTAAATAACAGATGTGTCTGATAATAAGCTTGTTAAATCAACAAGAGCAACTGGCAAGGGCTTCAAGCAGCTGGATCTTCAGCTTTGGTCCAGGTACAAAACCTCACCAGACAAGGGCAGCTCAGCCTAAGCGGCTGGACTGCTCACCATCTGGCCAGGAAGATGCTCACACCAGGTGACAGCAATATGCAGACAATCACATCCAATCTATTCCATCATTCAGGTGAGTTCACAGTTGATCGTCAATGTGTTCAGTAGAGTAAAATTGTAAAAAAAAAATATATAAATTACATTTGTTTAAAGGGGGATCTTAATGAGTTGGAATATCCTTGTTAAAGTCCTTCACTTCAGTCAATTAATTCAAAAAGTAAAACTCATGCACTGATTCATTTTACAAGACTGATGTACTTCAGGTGATTGACAAATGATTATAATTTACAGCAAATCAAAACAAAAAATTAATTCCTCAGAAAATGTTAATGATACATAAGACCTAAAAGAAAAAGGATTTTTAATGTAGAAATGTCTCCAGTTCAAGAATAGCTAACCACGAGGAATGCAACAGTTGTTGCCCACGGTCTTGATACACACGTGGGGGCTTTAAACTCTGGCCCCAGTTGCAATCAACACCGTGTGAGCCTTTACGATAGACTTAGTTTCACAACCCCGTGAAGCTTGTTGTTATGCTTGTTGGTTGTGCGCTTTTTTGGGCCACAATTTTTCTTCCATCCAACTTTCCACTAAATGTCCTCTGAGTCATTAAATGTCCTCTGAGTCAGTACTCTTTGAACCGGCAGCTTCTTTAACCACGACCTTTTGTCCTACAGTCTCTTCTTTTCCTATTTTCTAACCTATTAGAAAAAAGGAACCACTTCAATTTTATATTTAGAGTGGTTCAAATTTAAAATTGAATCACTTGAAAACCCCCCCCAAAATATTTTACTTTTTAACTTGAATTAGTGAAATAAATGAACTTTTCAACCCTGTTCTCTAATGTAGTATGTGTCCCATCTGTTACTTGGATGTATTTTTTTCTGCTCTTATTTCTGTCTTTCTGTCTTTCCACCACCAGTTTGACACGTCTGAGTTATCTACCAAAGTAAGTAACCCAACTTGTCTGACATTATTAGGTATGGCAAAAACAATGTAAATATGGAATCTTATTTAACCAAATACAGTGTGAAGATTCTGTTTTTGGGGCTTGATTAAAGAAGATACTGAGGAAAAACCAAGAATGATCCCAGCTTTTGGTATCTAATAACAGAAAAGTTTCCACATAAGAGGATCCCATTGTCCTGAAACCCAGGTCAAACCAAACGTTATATCACATATGAGACGGTTAAGGTTAAGGATGTGGTTTAACGTGGGGGGTAAGCAAGATAGATTCTTGATCAGCAAGATAACTCACATCCCTGCCGACTTCCTCAAACTCCTGCTCCTTACCATCTCGCCGACGATACATAATTGCAGTTTATTACCTGTCTCTTATTAAAATGAATTAGCATTTTAATGAGACTTTGCCAGATGGTGTCTTGGTATCCTTCTGGAGGATGCTGTAACGCTGCTACTGCTGCATGCTGAATGCTGCAGACAATCTATGATAAATACACCAAAAGCTGATCCTCTTCCTCAACAAGTTTACCTGCACATACAGAAAGTATATGCTACTGTCTACAATACATGATGTGTTTGACAGGTGTCATTTACATGCATTACCTCCTGATTATAAAATTGAATGTACATGGTTAGCATTAACTCCAGTTGTCTGCAAGATCAATTGCTTTGTTGGTTTTAATGGCTGGGGAGGATTTATTCTATGGATCTGAGCTGCAAATTAGGTATATAATTAGATATCTTTATCACACAGGCTGGGTTAAAAGAGTTTGCGTGTGTGTGTGTTATGAATGCATGTGTTTGCTACTTGCACTGTCTGATCAGAGCACAAACATGTTCATAATAGGGAGGTGGGTGGCACTACAACATCAATGCTAGGCAGCAGGGAAGGTAATCAAAATGTTAGGTGCAATGTTTTCCTCGCTCATTTGAGGAGGTGTTGCCTCAAGAGTGGACGTTGCAAGCTGATTACACAATATCAGTGTGGGTGTCAAAATGCCACAGCTAACATTTCCTTCCCTTAAGTTAGACATTTGCTTGACATTTCCCCCTCTGCCTCCGTGTGGTTCTAAGGATTTCTATGCACTTATTTTCCTTTTTTTTTTGCAAAGGGGAAAAAAAAAAAAAAAAAAAAAAAAAAAAAAAAAGGGGGACTGTTAATTTTTTTTCCCTTTAAAGCCATTTTTTTCCCTGAGGGGTTTTC
>NW_015114534.1:30861-36548 GCF_001443285.1 Poecilia latipinna
AAAAAAAAAAAAAAAAAAAAAAAACAGAAACAAGTGAGACTGTCAATGTTTTGCTCATTCATAGCCATGATTTCCACTGAGAGGTTTCCACTAAACCTGTCAATCAGAGTCAGTTCACG
The DNA here is from genome assembly GCF_001443285.1 of Poecilia latipinna. NCBI lineage: Eukaryota > Metazoa > Chordata > Actinopteri > Cyprinodontiformes > Poeciliidae > Poecilia > Poecilia latipinna. The sequence continues at coordinate 30,981 of NW_015114534.1, forward strand.
TTTTTGTCAAAAAAAAAAAACAAAAAAAACTGACACATGAATTTGTCATAAATAATAGCATTAGGACCCGTTTGAGCAAATACATTAACAATAGAATACGTAGAAATGTAATGCTCATTTGGGCATGGAAAGAAAATAGTTTTATTTTCATTTAAATAATTATCAGCAAGTGAGTTGTTGATTTAAATCTGTACCTGTAAAAAGCAAATAAACCTACAAAAAGTAGAACTTCAGCTTCACTGCATCCCATCACCTACATTAAGTCAGAGTAGATTTGGCGAAGTTGCAAATTATTATCTCTTTCTTCGATTGGGCTGATTAAAAACAAGATCTGAATCTTCTCCACTAGAGATCATGAAACACACTCCGAGTAACTTAATACCACCGCCACAGGCCACAAACACTCGCAGTTTTATTTTCTGGTCAAACATAGTGCTTAAAACTGGAGCTGAAATAAGATTCACAATTTACGGACAACATCTCTGCAAAGAGTTCATACAGAGAAACAAAGTGTGGCACAAACTCATTATCATCTAACAGCAGAGAGTTTTGTGCGCTACTTCTAAACAAATATTTTATTGCAAATAAAAAATTAGATGTGAAGGGCTACATGTTTCTACTTTGTATTTGATATATACGTGTGTGTGTGTGTGTGTGTGTGTGTGTGTGTGTGTGTGGGTGTGTGTATGTATGTGCTAGGCAGTGCGAAACACTGCCTAACAGTGTGCGTGTGTGTTTTAAATGTCTAAACTTTGTAGAAAGAGCAGAATCCAGCCCCACGCTGCTGTTTAAATGCTGAAGCTTCGATTTTTTTTTTTTTTTTTCAAATAATAAAAGTTACAACACATAGCTTTCCAACTGTGCTTTCACTTGCCACAAGTAAATAGTCAGCTTGGTTTTATTTGTGTAAAGATGATTAAACAAAATACACACCGAGGTATTTTTTTATTTTAATGTTCCTTGTTTCCAGCAAACACCCTAATTAGTTAAGAAGCAGCATCTGTGGCTTGTGGGCCAAACGCATATAGACTGCTGCTTTATTCAAATCTCTCCCTCTGTACATCCATGCAGCAAGAGCCTCCTCTGTATGCTAGGTAAAATATATAATGTCTTCCATTCTAGCTAATTGCCTTTAGAACAAAAATATTTCAATTGCAAATCCTATTAGTAAGTCCACTGTAATCGGCATCTATATGCAGTGTCTGCTCCAGTTGTGGTTTTTGCTTTATTTTTTAATAAGTTGTTTTCCTTATTTTTTTTTAATAAACAGACAAAGAAAACACCCACCACAGAAAAAAATAAATAAATAAAAAATAAGTAAAACAAAATTGACAATTAAACACAGGGAACAGTTACCAGTTTTCATAGTTATTGCAGTTCTTTCAGTTAGTGACATTTTCTAAGTTATCCATTTGTCCAATTTTTCTTTAAGTTTGACTTCTTTCAGTTTTAGAATGAAGGTCATTATTTAATTGAAAATATTTCTTGCACAACACTCATCTAGTTGGGCTTATGAAGATTACAGAAAGTAAAAAAAAAACAAACAAAAAAAACCTGTGCATTTATATTTTATACCCCAAAATGAGTAAGACATTAAAATCTAAAATTAGAGTAGACAATGTAATCTTCTGTACAAGCCAAAACCTTTAAATGAAGCACCCTGGTTTTAAAAATGGGGCATAAACGGCTCAAAAATATAGCTTGAGCTGAGCAGACAGCGTGTGATGTTTGTAGTTATTCTTTTACACACAGCAGAAGTTGAACTGGTTAGATTACATTTGCTACATCCCAAATGCAGAGGTTTTTTTTTATTGTTTTTTTTTAATCTTTCATGATATAACATCCAGTTTTAAAAATGCAGGACTGTTAATTACCCAGCTATATAAAGAGAGTCTATGAACTAAAAAAAGCCAGTGTTCTGTGGGATATTGTAGGATTTTCCAGCCGTCACTCCCTCCTTCAGTTGCACTGGGCTCATTTGAGTGTCATTTTGCCCACACAAAGTAAAAAACTTACTGACACATGGATGAATTACTTACAGTGTAAATAGATGGCCTTTAGCTTAAAAGTTAAATATTTTCAAGCATCCCAGAAATGGTCTCTTACTCCCATCTCATCAGGATGATAAAAATTTTGACAGTTTGCAGTAATAATTTGTGCTAAACAACAGGCAATTAAAACGTCCCAGACTGTCCTACATGCATTAAGCCACTTTCCAACTTTGCGTTTGAACCCCGAGAAACGAATCCATTCTGAAAAATGGTTGACTGCAGTAAGCAATATATATCCATTAGTGATTTAAACACAAACTGCTTCCCCTGCTAGCTGTTTGATTATAATTAAATTACATTCTTCCCCAGGGAAAGAAAAATCCTCATGCTCACGTGGGTATGCCACAGTGGGAGTCGGTGACACAAAACGACTGGGGGAGACAGAGGGGATGACAAATTATAAACATGTAATTTAAATGATGGCTTTAAGGAATCAGCGGATGACTGCGGGAAAAACAAATAATACAAAAGCAGCAAAAAGTGCAACAGATGCCATCACATCATGAATACTAGAAATGTGGTGCAGCCTTCCTTCCCTGATCTGTTATTGTGCCACAGCAATCCTGCTGACAAACCCTGCACATCTGCTATCTTAGGAAATCGTGGTCGGAATCAATTGTGTGCATCTGACAGTCGATGATGTTGGGGGTAAAAAAGGGCTGACGAGAAGCGAGGTTCATTTGTGGATGAGATGGTGGCATGGGGCAATCAATGAATACCGGTTGAGAGCTCCCCACACGACACCACTTCAACCGCGGTGTTTGCACAGTCGGACTATCTGATTTGCCTCAAGGTCTGGGTGAGAATTGACTCAAGATTCCTCAGAAAGTTGGGAAGAAGAGATGGAATTCAATTATTCAGAAGGCTAAAAAGAATAGAGGCTTTGAATGTCAAATGACAATTCGAGCGCGGAGGTTGGAGATACACAAAATAGGCAAAGAACAAAGAGCATTAAGAAATAAAAAAAGACTGCAGGGCATTCCAAATTCACTTGAAGGATTTCTACAGAGACCAAGTAAACATGTCATCTCAGCTTTGCCGCAGGTTTCCCAGAGTGCCCTGAGTTGTGTTGTAATCTTTATTAAAACAGTCCATCATCTTTCTTTCATGGCATCATTTTGAAAAACAACACAATCTCCATTAGTTGAGAAGAAAAAATAAAAGAGGTGCAATCAAAATAACAGCGAGTACAGTGGGTGAAACGTATTCAGTGTAAATAATAAAGCTGCAAAGAGAATGGCACACTAGGTTGCTATCAAAGGAATGGGAGACAATAGAAGGAGACGTGAATTTTCCTCTCTTGCGAGGGTTTAGACTTAATTCCTTTCCCAGAACGAGGGGCCTCCTTGCGGTTCACAGAAAGTCATGGTTCTGATCCTTTGCTTGAGGGAATGCTGGTATCTCGTTCCCTCTGATATGCAAAACCAGTGTCTGGGTTTGTGAAAAGGGAAACCTTTAAACAGCATGTTTGCCACTTGAAATATCTTCATCCCTAAATCAGCATGAGAGTTGCTTACAGGCAAAGCATTTTGTTAGCTTTCAAAGTGCGCAACGATCCAGTGCAAGTGTTAACAATATCCTTGTTTTTAGGTCTTGTATTTTGTCCAGGTTTCTCACAGATGGACACAGGGGGATGTAAAAAAAACAAAAAAAAACATGTAAATCCCACAACTCAGACCCTCTGCCATGCTGAAGCATGCTCCATGAATATCAAGCACTGATAATGAAGTCATTTATTTGAGAGTTGCCAGGTCTCCCACCAAGGCTGGTATTCATTAGTTAGTCAGTGCCTCAGAAAAAGGCAGCCTCCCTGTGACTCATGCTGAATCTAATTAGCATTTAAGCACATTTCACCTGTTTATGAAATGTAAGACCATGTCCTGAAAAGGCCAGTTTGTGTTTATTTTAATTTTTTTTTCTTTTATTATGGAAAGGCTTCACAGTAGTGAGATCTAATGAAAGGACTGTGTATTGTGCATCAAATTAGTTTGGTTAGGAAGCTTAATCTGCATGAACATGTTTTTGTACCGGTTTTATGTGCTACATCTATTGGCGGGCATTATAATTCAAGGCCCGCGCTGTAAATTAACCACGTTTTCAAGAAAATGATATATCAAATGAAAGACTGCTGAAGAGAAGCAGAATGTTATGTTAGAAGTTTCTCAGTGAATGGCGTCTGTGAGCTACAACGGAAACAGAATGCTGACTACAGTGACAAATTGCTTTCTTGTTGTTGCTGTTGACCTCAGACCTCCAGATTTACACTACTCTCTACGTTTTACAGACGACAGCTATGTGGAGGCCATCATGACCAGTTTGTGTGGGGGACACAACAGTGACACTACTCACCATTTACGGTAAGAGAGACTTCCTTCTCCCCGGCTCCGACACGTGGGACGACGGCGCGGCAGACATATTTCCCTGCGTCCTCTTGCCTCACGTTTTTCAGAGTTAGTAGGTTCTCATTGCTAAGAACCTGTAGGCGAGAAAAGTTCGTAAGTCATCAGCTGCAATGAGCACGAAAGAACCTTTGCATTTCTGATAGCAGTCAGGCAGGGCTGAGGAGGAAAAAGTACCAAGGCAGCACACGGACCACTTAATACCTTAAAGGGCAGCTCTTCTCAATTATTAAAATCCAATTTAGGGTCTGAGCTCAGTGGAGGAAAGGCTATGGCCTTTGATGTTGACAAAAGGAAAGGTGGAATGAGTCTGATTTTCTGGATCAAAGCAATGGCTCTCATGAGAGAGCAGGTCACAAAGATGGGACGTAAAAAAAATTTGTTTTAATAGACATTCAAAGCAATGTAGTTAACTCTTGAAAACCGTTTCCCATTGAGTTACTCCATTTAGACCAATGATTTCCAATTCCGGTTCTCAAAGGTTAACCTCCCAGATGTCTTAGAAGTTTTCTTGGTCTATCACAAAATATCGTAATGGTGAAATCACATCTTGAATCAGACATACATACAAGCTCTGAAGAGGCTTTTGTTTTGATTTAATCTTAATAATAATGGCTCACAACTCAAATGAATTGGACTATTGGAAAAGAATGGTTAATTTAGAAATACTCAATAATGCAGAAGCCTGTAGAGTTGACACCTGCTCAACAGAACATTACGGAGAGTCTCAAAGTTCATCACTATAAAAACTGTGTCTGAGCACATTATTTGGAAAGTGATAAAAAAATGCAGGCAAAAAAAAAATGTGAACAAGCCATGGGGATAACCTCAGCTGTGAAATAATTCAGAGGAAAAGCGCATTCAAAATGTTGGGTGAGATCCACAACACCTGGGCTGCAGCTTAGAGTCGCTGCTTTAAAAGCAACACAGATATTTCAGGACATGAGCTACAACTGTGGCAACCAGTGCTTTGTTAACCCTTCAGCAGAGCAATGGACTGATTGCCCCCTTGCTATACTGTATTTACAAAGCAGTTCATAATTAACACACCCAGATCCGCTGTTTAAACTATGTATTGTTTAGTACAAGGACACATTATTTATATATATATATATATA
>NW_015114534.1:39950-92962 GCF_001443285.1 Poecilia latipinna
AAAAAAAAAAAGAAAAAGAAAACTTCAGATGTATCATTCTTACTTCTTGTGAGATCTATCAAATATACTAGTTTCACTTTTTGAATTGAATTGTAATGTATTCACTTTTGGATCATTTATGAAGTTGTGCCTGTATTTGGATATTTACATTTCAGAGAGGAAAACTCTGTGAAAAAGGACACTTACCACTCCAGAGCCTCTTTTCATCCACACTATGGTCAGAGAAGGGTTTCCTGTCCACGCACAGTTGAAAATGGCCTCAGATCCCAGGTCAACTTGCAAGGACTGAGGTTCGGCAGCCATACGAGGCCCAACTGTTGGAATAAAAAACCCACAATAAATGATATAAAGTACTGATATCTAAGAATGAGCTCTGGAGCTCAGCAAAAAAAAAAAAAAAAAAGAAAAAGACAGCAAACATGTAGGACCTTGCATTATTGTAAAGTTGTTTATTTACACAGGCACGCTAGAGAATTTTATCACTCACAGTAGACATCGACGTTCCGACTGACGTTGGTGCTGCCAAGCGAGTTAGTAACTTCACAAGAAACAGGCTCTGTGAAGAAAGAGTGGTCCACGATAACCTCATAGGTGTCCCCCGAGACCTCCTTAAGCATGTTCCCGCCTTTGGCCCACCTGAGATGAAGAGCAGATGGTGGAAAAGAAGGAAAGATTGGTGAAGAACGAATGAATGGGTTAAGGGCAAAGACAGCTTTCTCCCATCCCCTTCTGTCAATATAGTTCTTTTGGGTGAATAAATCACAGTTCTGGGGCAGGTTTTCTACGCTGGCTTCAGCACATTTTTGTGGCAGCTCTCCATGCAATGACAAGCTTTCTGGCAACTCGGAGCAGACAGCACGTTCCTCATTACACCAGACAGAGAGCAGCGCAGAGCGCCAACCAAGACAAACAAATCACAGAATGACAAATAGGTAGCTCTCCCACCTTTGAAGACTTTGCTAGAGACATACTGTATTAAACACAACAGCTGACATTAATGAACTGACTTGGGATCACTTGGAAAACAAACAAAAGAAAAAGCATCTGCTTGTGTTTCTGAATGATATATTTCGTGACATGCCACATGTGTTAAGGTAAGACTTTGATGATGCCACGGGCAGCTGTGCCCCACTCTGCATGCATTGTTTTGAAGCTGCTTTCAGCTGCTTCAAAAGACAAGGCCCATTTATAAAAATGAAGAAAAGGTGTCTTCAGATGTATTGGTTCCCCTTAGAAAATTTAGATGGCAGCACCGTGGGACACCCAATGCATGATGCACGATGAAAACATCCATAGAAGACAAGTGTCTGCATGCTGATACGGCAAATGAGTACGCAATCGGCGCCTGTCTCAATTTTCTCTCTCTGCCGGTCCTGAAGAGAGTTTCCATGGGAGGGGAGCTAATTTGTTTTCCATGAGTAAGCTAGCCTCATGCTTGACTAAAATGCTATCATTTAAATGAGAACAGATTACCTCATTCAATCAGTAGCTCAAGTGAAGCAGAATTCTAATTGGGCGTTGCATTTTTTTTAGGTTTATTTATGTTTTTACAGCAGAACTGTTCATAACTTGCTTCTTGCCTGATGATAAGAGCTGCTCTGGTATTGCTGCACATAGACTAACTGTTGGGATCTGGGGTTGTTTGGTGTTTATTTCATTCTAGTTTGATCATTCGGTATTCTTCAGTTTCTTTTTTATTACTTGTTTCTGTTTGGCTTTAATTCAGTTCTTCCTTAGCGATTCTAGTTTATGTTTATATTTTTTGTGTAGTTATTTTTTGTTAGTCTAGTTAAATTGTTTCTTCGGTCTAGTTTTTCTTTAGTGTTAGACTTATTTCCTAGTTTGTGTACTCTCCCTCGCCCCCTGTGCCACTTTGGTTCTCTCTCCTCAATTTGCCTTGCACTCGCTCCTGTTTCAAATCAACCACCTGTTTCTTGTTTGGTAAACAACCTCCCCAAGTTACTCATGCTCAGTTTCTCCTTGCTGGTTCCTCCCATCACATCCCATTACTAACCCGGTCTGCTCTGCGTTCTCCTCGTGTCTCCTTGCTGGGTTTTTTTTTCTCCTTGGTTTATTTGTTTTGCTCTGGCTCCCTGTGTTTCCTGTGATTTCTGTAAGTGTTTTTGTTCATCATTTTTATTAAACATCCTTCATTTACAAGCTGCCTCTTCAGTTCTGCATTTGTTTCCATAATCAACCTACAACACATCATAAATTCAATTATAGTGCTCTGTTTTGCAGTGCTTTATGTGAATAAATACCACAGATTATTGTGGTAAATGTCCTAACTGCAAGTTAAACACTTAGAAAAATAAAACAGAGCAATACTCTGTTTAGCCTTCCTGTTATCTGCTGAAAGTCTTGCTCTCTCTCACTATTATGAAGCATAACATAACATAAAGCCAACCTATGAAGAGCATGAACCTGACACCACCATGCGTCATGGACAGGACAGTTTGTTCAGGGTCATGAAAACAAAAAATAAAATTTATATCTTATCTGATCAAATCACTTCCTTTCACTTCTTCTTTCACTTCTTCAAATTACTGCTGACAGTAAATTCATCTTTGTCTTTCCAGCTCATTATTATTTACTACTTCTTATTGATCTGTCTCATTTGTTCCAGTAAAACACATTGTACAGGGTTGTAACATGACTATATGCGAGAAGATCACAATGGATATACATCATTTTTGCAAGTTTATAACTACAAGTTGAATTGTTTCGTTTGAGCTACATATTTAGGGATACATTACACTGTAATCAGTACTGTTGTTTCACAGTTTGTTGGCTCTTGGCTATGTGAGATTGGCATGTCTAGTGCATTACTTTGCCTTTTACCCCTTGACACCTTGGATGCACTCCAGCACCTGCTTTAAAATTGATGCTGCATAGTCAAAACAAATTGACTGGACTTCACCCCTGAACATTAACTATGCAGTTTCAGTTTGCAGGGTGAAGTTGATCAAGATGGACTTTCAGAATAAGGTATTAATCACACTGGCAGTGCTGTAATCATAATGAGGGCACTGACAGTGATAAATGGTAAGGTAAAAATGAAAGTGACAACGTTGACAAGAAATAAAATAATAGTAGGAAAATTATTTTTTTTTTCTCTATGACTGCTTCCTGGACTGGTACCAGTTCTCAGAAAACCACCAAAGGTCTTAAAATCCCCCTTTAAAAAAATGTGTGAAATAACTGTAAAGACGGTGACACATGGGGCAATGAAATTAGGAAACAATGAAACTGTTTCTGCTGCCACTTTGTAAGCCAAAACTGCAGGAGTCATAATGGGTTAAGCACAGATGTTTGGGCAGCCGGCTGCTCCCGAGACGAGGTTGCAGCTGCCAGGTTAGGGAGCCCCTGACAGTGTTAGGGGGAACTGAGACTGAGACAGAATACTGTCATCCTCGGGGAGCAAGAGAGCTCTGTTGGTGTGCTGGTTCATGTCCAAAACTCATGTCTAAACATAGCTAGCCTTGGGTAACACAAACACCTGCATTCCCTTTGGGAGGGTTAAAGGGCCAATGCAAGGCTTGCTCAGTAGCTGACTCAGTCTACACTGCTGCGTTGTATTCAGGGATTTCATTCAGACAAAAGCTGTGAATTCTGTCTGCCTGGGTGTGTCCACAGCAGCATGGATCAGCATGTGCGTTACAGCTGTTTATGTTTGGTAAAAGGTGTTTAAATTAACACTCTTAGAGACATAAAAAGGTCTGCTGTTAATGGAAGCAGAAGATGAAACTGAAACAGAGAAGGAGATTTTGCATTTGCCGATCGTTATTAGGGCAATAAAAGACTAGCAATTAAATTAGGCGGATATCTGTGCCATCAGCTTCAAGGTGCACAGTAAATCAGGACTCATAGCTATTATCAACATGGTTAAGCACGGCACAGGGCCATTCTAGTCCACCTTCCATGCATTTTAAAACGGAAGATTTCTGTCACTGTGATATTGAAAATATGCAAGCTCAGTAACAGCGTCCAGCTCTTTTCACATAGCCGTAAAAAGATAGCATCTTTTATGATCTCGCATCAAGGTCCCCACTTGTAGCCCAGTATTTCAAAAGGGTACAAAAGAAAACAAATTAGAGAAACTTGAATGTCGACAGGCATGAATGATATTAAAGTAATCAGGAATACCATTTCTCTGCTGGACGTTGTTCATTTTTCTTGTGTAGTTGATTTATTTGCATTTTCCAAATATCTTTCATCATGATTTTATTGAGCACTGGCAACACTAACAGTTTTTTCCTTATTTGCATATTTACAAAAACGAAGAATGCAATTTTTCTTTTTTTATTATATTTTTATATTTCGTTTTCTACCAAGTACCTAAAGTGCTGATGTGCAAATAATTTATAAACAGTGGAAGGTTTTTCAATGCTTTGCATCATTAGGTAATACAACAATGAAATTTGAAAAAAACAAAACAAAAAAAAAACAACAACTACTTTTTGACTTAAAATAAGTCTCATGTACTGTATCAGCTATAGATGAAATAGGATGATAAGTTTGTAGAACTCTGCGAAGGCTTTCCAAAATGCTGACTTTGTTCACCAAACAAATTGTCCCACTAATTTAGCCCTTTGTGAGACAGTCATAACTGTAATGAGACATATTCTGGTGTTTTAATACCACAAGATCTCAGGTTTCCAGGAACTATGCTGAGAATCCCAAGCAATTACTTGACTTTTTGGTAAAAACAAGATGTAAAACGGTCTTTGTTGCCGTGTGTTGCTTGTACAAGGTGTCAGAGGTATTACAGAACAGTGAGTATACAGCAAGGTAGAGTTTTTAAATTAAAACATCCAAAAATTAGCACTGAAAACAAAAATGATATGTTGTATTACACATGGAGGTGCATTTTTAATTTCTATTTCCAAGTGAATAAGCTCCTACAGTGGACATGGATGTGGTTAACTCTACATTTATAAGAACTTTAGGATTTCCTATGTTAACCTTTGTATTGGAGCCTTTTTACCAGAATTGACCTCTTAGAGACATACCGGTTCTAAGATGTCTGAGACATTACTTTTTTCTTTTCAAAAAGTACATTTATCCAGCACTTTTCAAGTCTTCCTGAACACTTAAAACCCTTTCTCACTAGAGGTTACAATCAGCAGTTCACACACAGAGCAGCAGATTGGAGGTAAGCAAATGACTGCCTGTACTCCTGTTCTACTCTTTAAATCACCACACCTGGATTTGTTTTCTCATTCTTTTTTTTTTTTCTTTTTCTGAAGAAAAGTTCTGTGGAAAGATCAAAAATTTTTTCTCCAGCCTTAACACAGTTTCATTAAAATGCCGTTGCAGTCACCAGGGGTCGCAGGCAGCTGGAGGCGCTATGCTTTTGACTATTGCCCCGCAGTATCTTGGGTGTGTCTATTGGAAGATGTTACGATGGTGCAGTGCATATAGGGAATGGATGACTCTCTGGGGAACGGAAAAGAGCCCATCCGTCTAAGAACTACTCTGTCTTTGGGCTCTATCTGATCTGTGGAAGACAGTGTATTAGCACTGAATAATGGTCCCACACTGCTTGACCAGCTTTCTGCACTCCATGATGATCTTGCTCTCAGAGGGAGACTGCGTGCAGGCCTCTACATAGATGAGGTCCCCCAGGCAAGTATTATCATGGACGCTTAAAATTTCTTGTCTACTGTGCTGCAGAGGAAATGGCACAGCAAGGCGTTAGAGCATTGTTAAATCTAAACAGGTGACCATGAAAACCTGTTGAAGGGTAAAACCTAGTAAAAAAAGGTTATTAGATTTACTTTAAAAATGTATTCATGGTGAATTGCTAGTGTAAAAAGTAGAGGAATGTATTTTAAAGTAGAAAAAGGATATTTTCCAATCCATTTTGGTTTTACCCTTCAACCGATTCTTTTATTCTATAGATTGTTATGGTGGAGGAATATGTCAGCTGCCATAGAGTCAAATCTCTTTATACCCTGTGGAGAGGTCTGATTCTAGCATTGATCCAGCCTTGTAGCCTCTGCAGGTGAAAAAGATGATCTGTCTGTGCTGTTCACAGACAAAATCTAACGCATACACGCACCTTGTTTTTCACAATATCACTGCCCTTTCTCCCGCATTCTTTTCTTTTTTTTTTTTCCAAAGTGCATGATCTATACAACAAAAGCAACATCTCTGTTTTGCCACCTGTGAGTGTGTTGTACACCCATTTCATTTCCCAGTACCATTACAAGATTCAGAGCCTGGCCAATTGCTTTTGCTATTGATTTGACTCCATTTATTTTTCTGCTCAGATTTAAAAACCTCCCACACAGGGAACCATCTCTTGACAAATCACTTTAGTACTCCTCATGTGAAGGGCCAAACAGGATTTGTAAGAACAATAGAGGCAGATTTTCTTGCTTCATCAGAGTTGAAGATGTTAGAAAGAATGGATACATTTTAACAAGAATATATTGTGATTTTCTCATTTTTTTATGTTTTTACTTCTCATTATGTAGTTCACTTTGTATCCATATGTTTATCCAGTGTCTGACTTTATTTATTTTGGTTGCTAAGTATTAAGTACAATAAGTAAATAAGAAGAACCAATCATAAAGGTGCTTAAATCTAAAAAATAATGTGGGCTGCGCCATTGAATTTTTGTTAAATATGAAAGATTATGACTATGATGAACCTCTTACATTATTTGTTGCAGCCACATCTGGTGAAGGCTGAAGGTTTGAAGGTTCTTAAAGAGACAGAAGCCAATTTCTATGCTATGATGCAAAGTTATTTGAAATAGTTTTTGGTATATACAGCATTTTCAAAACATAGTTACTTGATTGTGACATAAAATGTGCCTGTATAACACATTATTCCAGCGTTTGAGACATGATTCCTACGCAAAACTTTACACTTCTCTACACCAGATTTTGCAGAGTACTTACTCTGCAAAGACACACACCATTAAGAAGATGATGACTGGATAGATAGATGGAATGTGGATCAATGGTTTTTATGCACTGAATTAAAAACACAACACAATATCAGAAAACTTTGCCTTTAGACCCCAACATCATTCAAGTTTTTGACAGGGACACAAATGAACTGAAAAAAAAAAAAAAAAAAAAAAAAAAAAAAAAAAGTTTTTATCAAAGTTGAGAGTCAAAAACATTGTTCTTCAAACTCTTACCGAGTCTGAAAACAAGAATATATGGCCAACTTATCTGCTCAAGAGCAATTTTGAATACATTTAAATGATTGGTCACCAGTAGTCTAATCTATATTTTTGTGGACAAAAGAAGAACCTTTAGCATTATGGTTCTGATGCCTTTTTAATGTCACCTCTTAGTAGAGTTGATATTCAGAAAAGGAAAATCAGCACATGATGAGGGACTGAATTTTGATTAATGGTTTGCTCTTTTCCTTCCGCCTCTCCTGTTGTTTCTCATTTGATAATTGCATATTTTAACTTGCTTCCAAATGAATTTTGCTTTCTCGTTTTAGCAATATTAACATTTCTTGTGTGGGTGAAGACACATTATTTCCTTACGATGGGCAAAGTCAACTATTTCAGATTGTCATTTGTAAAACGAGAAATAAAAGCCTAGGATCACCCATTACCACTGCACAAAGCTGGCAGATCCCTGGGGCAGGTGCTGTCTTAACACATAATTTCATGGGGAAAAAAGCAGCAATTTTGACATCTTCCTCAGATGTCACGCAAATTAGATTTTCAGCTTTCCTCCGACACACTCATGGACATTTAAAGTTCAAGGGAGATGATGTGACTATAAAGCAAATAGTTGTGGAACAAAGCTCGGAATATTTTTTACTGCAACCCAGTGAAACATGACATGCTTTCCCAAATGGTTTTTCTGTAATATGTTTCCATTATATTTTTCAGCAGTGTTTCATTGTTTTGTGTCCTCTCGTAACAAGTATGAGGTGAGGTAATGGTGCAATGGTATTATAAGGTGTCTGACAAAGATTAATACCATCAATACTGTGTTAAATTTTGTGCCAGGTGAAAATTATTTTTCGCCTTCTGCATCGATCAGAAAATATCTCATTAAGTGCGTCTCTCCTCATCCTTCAATATTTTATAGGATCTTTAAAGCTTTTGTGGATGACTTATGTGTGGGCACTGGAGTCACGGCTTGCTATAGACTCACCTGTAGAGCGAAACGGGAGGGTTGGCCTTTGCAGAGCAGTGGAATTTCACAAGGTTGCCCTCCAAAACGGGCTGAGGCTCCACTGACAGATTGACAAGAGGGAGATCTATAAAAAACAGGGATGCACAAAGACAAGCAATTACTCTACTGGCATCCTCAAACACGGTGCAGTGAATTGTAAGCTTTGAGAACATATTTCGTTGCTGATGTTGATGACTAAATGACAGAGAAAAAAAAAACCCAGTAGAACAGGAGGAATACTTTCAGTTTAATTGTGGTATCCTGTGCTGATAACGTATCAGATGGAGATGCTTATCCCAAAACTTTTAAATGATCTGTATATGACTACCTGATCACACATCTCAACATCTGTTGGTGACATACTGTGTGATTTTTGTTAACTGTATTCCCAGCGAGCCGCACGGCTGAAATTTGCTCAGCCAGTTGAAAAAGTAACGGCCACATCAGATCCTGTGTTGCATGGCTTTCAAAAATGTATTCAAACTATCACTTGTTGACCAACTACTTGCATGTTTCGGCTTTTACTTTTGCCACTTCTTCTTTTGTAGCTAGCTCTTTGTCATTTAAGGTTTTGAGGCTTTCGGTCATAATCCTAATTATTAGCTCTCGCCACATATTCTCTTTGGGATTCCAGCTGAAACTCTGGCAAGGCCACTTCAAAATGAAACATTATCTCCAGTTAGAAAAACATGTTGATCGGGTCAAAATATCACTTAAATCTAAATCTGTCAGCCATATAAATAATTTTGGGCTTAGTTTTGATTATCCTGGTATATATATATATATATATAACAGCTGTCTAGTTTTAAGCGAGTCATGTCTGTATCATTGACAAAAGAATCCTGATCAGGATGTTCCCAGGTGTGAAATGTCAACCTCGTAGTATCTGCACTAAGCATGGAACTACGTCTGAGAAGGATATAATATTCATAGCATTAATACTATTATTCTTATAATCTTTCAGTAAACAATGCCACATCGTGGTACTGTTTAGAGCAACTTTAGAGCAGGTTTGATAACTTATCTCAGTCTGTCAGAGAATTATCCCGGAATAACTATCTCTCAGTTTTAATACCCGTGCAACCCACACTTCTTAAAGCTCATGTTGCTAAAAAAACACTGAGGTTGTTTCTTACAAGTTGGATGTTTATGTCTATGTTTCTGCTCTCAAATATCCATACTTTTCATATGTGAAACAAGAAAAATGAAACCCTGAACTGATAATGGATTCCTTGCTTGAAGAGCAAGAATCTTCAAGCAGGAAATAGTCCACGGCAAAATCCACAGCAATTAAAACAACAAGGAACCTCAGCGGTGCAGTGCAAATTGTAATAGTTCTGAACATCGCAAACATTCAGATTATGCAAATTCAATAAACAACTTAATTTATCCTAATTGACAAAGGTAGGATTCTTTTTGAAGATAGAGCTTCATTTCCATATCAACCTGTCCCACGTGAAGCAAACAAAGCTATTTACCTCACAAATTTGGAGGATGAATTGAATTATTTATTTATAACTAAAGCTATTTGTCAGGCTTTTTAAATGCAATGTAGGTGTATTTTGTTCATAGCTGCAAACGCAGCAAGGTGGATCATAATTACCAGTTGGTCTAGCAATTAGAGCTGAAAGTGCTTTACTGTTAATGGAAAATACATTGGAAAGTGTCAACAATTTCTTTTTACTGTAGATTTGCTTTAAATAATAGAAAAATAAAGAGTCTTCACTCAATTGTTTTCTTTCATGCAGTTTTCCTTCTTTGCCTTGTGGTAGCAAACTGGTGAGTTATCCTGGACAGTCAACAAGTCACAAGGGGAAAACTGGCTCTGGGTTTGAAGCTAGCCATCTGTTTAAAAAGTAGATCTGCTCTGTGTTTAGCTACACTAAAGTTATAACCAGGAACTGTGTTTGGCTGCGGATGAAGGGCACAGCAGTGAGAACAGAAATCCGCCGAGGATGAAACAAAAAAGGAGCACACAAACACGCTCTAATGTAGCCAGGCATCTCTGTGTATGGCTATGGAGAGGGAATCTGTAAGCATGTTTATGGGTCGGCACCAAATGTCGAAAAACTGCTTATTACCCCGTAGCTGTGCAGATGCTCAAGGCTGGCTCAGCTGCCACAAAACCCCAGAGAGGAATTGGTCCAGGTGCCACATTCTTTCCCTACTTACACGCCATATCCCCCATCAGTGGAAGCGTTCCCCTCCAGGACAACTCCACCACCCCTCACCAACCACTTCACCACCTTGAAATCCATGAGCTCCACCTGTGCCAGGTCTCTCCAGGCCAGTAAAGAAAACAACAACATTGCAAAACCCAAAAAGACTGCAGGCTAACTCAACAAGCAAGTATCCCTAGGTACTGAGCAGCCAGCTGTGTGTGCCTAGGCATTTGCATGCTTGTGTGAATATGACGGGGGGCTGGAGGGGGGCGGGGGAGGGGCATGGATGTGCATCATAATAAAACCGGAAACTCATCCTTGCCTGGAGCAATAGTGTTATCCACTCAGTCGGTGGTTTAAAGCATTGTGGGTGGTTAAATCCGTGAAAGGAAATGTGGGTAAAAGCAACCTAAGGGCAAACTGACAGGTGTGGCTGCAGTGGAGGTGGCACTAAAAAAAAAAAAAAAAAAATCTGTGGGAATCTGGGAGCACAGACAGAAAGAGAGACAGACATCAAAAGACAGGGGGAGATCTAAAGGCATCTTCTGTGCTAATAGACATAGCAATGCAAATGCTAATTCAGAGGCCGCTTGCACTAAACTCTTCCTATATGGGCCTTTTTAATCATGACATCCTTCTTCTTGCTGCCAACTGACTTCTAAAGACTCAAATGCTCATTACTGTCAATCTGGCCACAAAATCAATGTTCTTTTGAAATGCCTGAACCAGCCCTCCGTTCTGAGGGAAAAAAAAAAAAAAAAATAACTCCCATGTCCCTCTCAGCGAGAGTTAATGTCATGATGAATTTAATTTGTTGATAGTTCCATCTCTCAATCATTTTAATGACAGCATTGGCAGCATCAGCTGTCAAAAGTTCTGTCTCTATGTTTGAATTAGGAACTAAAACACCTTTTCCCACTTTTGACCTTCATAACATGACCAACATCTGTTTAGTAAAGTGAATACTTTGATGGGTAAGTGCAATGAGTTGACGAGTTGGGCATTTGAGGCAACGCCACGGCAGACCAATGCGCAACACTGCTAATCCTTCACTAGGAGGGGTGGGATGAATAGACTGAGGAAACAGGAGAAACAACAGGAGAAACTGGGGAGGGTGTTGTTTCAGTTGGCCGACAGCTTTTGATCGGTTAGTTCAAAGTGGAAACCAGATGGTGTTTTTGGAACAATCGTCCGACTTCTCTGTTCACGGAGATTGTGCCAGCACAAATTCATTCACCCCCGCTCCTCCCTTTCTTAAAGCTCAAATTTTCAATCTCTCTGGGTCACTGTAGACAGCTGTTCTTCAGCAGGACCAGCCTCAAACTCCAGAAGCGTTCGGATTCCTCTGAAGGATGCAGAGACCGAGGATTACATCGTCGACAATATGGGTACGCTGTCATCTGGCTGGCTGAGCGCAATACTTCAGGGGAGAACAGGCTGACGAACAACTTGAGGTCTAACATATTGATCATAAGATATTCAGAATGCTAAATTTACTTTGTTTAATGATGGCAGATGTTGTTCCACATTCTTTGCAATACATATGTGCCAGAATATGTTCACAAACTGAAAGTTTTCTCAGAAACGCAAGAGCATTTTCCTGTCTCTGTAACCTTACATTCCTTCCCCCTCACTCACAGATGCTGTTTCAGATGAATTTGGCATTATCTGCTTGATTAAGCAAGGAGAGTATGTGGCTGAGCAAGCTACCAAAAACAAATCCCCCCCAATTGCACATGTGCATGTTCTTTATTAATTAGTCCCAACAAATGGCTTTCATTTTTCCACCCACATGGCTCAGCTTGTTTGCAATGCAAACATACAGAAAAAAACCTTGGTCTTGCCCGTCCCCAGTGCATTAATTTCCCACTACACATTTCAAAGCAGAGTTTTATGTGGGGCAACGCTCTGCAGATATGCAACTGCACTAGAAAATAATTGAGGAGCATTTCAAACCAGGCGATGAGTGGGAATTAGCGAGACACGGAGCTGACATCCAAAACAGAGTTCCCCCGCAGTGGTACGTACTGTAGTGGTCGTGGGAAAGTTTACTGATTCAAGTACAAACGACAGCATGCACATCAAGACATGCTGCTGCAGAAAACAGCATCAGGGGGGTAGCTACCCCATGTGCTATCAAATAATTACAGTCCGCTAATGGAATGGTGTGGACAACTGAAGTCAGCAGTCTATCCAGGGTTCTGAATCACCTCTGCTGGCTCTAAATCCCTCTCATTTCGGCAACATCGACAGCGTATACTGTATTTAGATGCTAATTTGTCTAAACCTCATCCAGATAACGCTGTATGAACTTTGGAGGGAATGGAAATGCTGATGTGGATGTAAACCATGAGCATTAAAGTAATGATAAAAAAGAAAATACTGTTAAAGGCATTGGGTTCTGGTTTAAGCTGCAGAGCAATGTGCAGTGCTGTGTTTAGATTATGCTCATTTGGATTGAGGGAGAGAGGGGGGGGAAAAAAAGGACAGCTAAGCACAAAAGTGAGCCGAACACTAGATTTTGTGAGGAGAAGAAAGATTGGAAAGTTTACAAAAAACTTTTTTTGTAGGTTTTATGTCACTGAGATGGCACGCACACAAGCTTTATTAGGCAAAATAAATTGGTGTTCAATTAAATGCCTAAAAGCTAAGCCACTCCTGAGCAGAATATATAACGCTTTATGCCTGGAATGTAGAAGTTCAGAGGGAGATTGTCAACATATTCAGGGTATGCAATACCATTTCAGGAAATCTACTCATTTGCTGCCTTAGTAAGAACGAGATGAAAGCATCAATATCAATTTCAGCTGTTCATGCTCAATACAGTGCTCAGTCACAGAGTGCCAGGAAAACATCTGCAAGGGTTTAACTCTGAATGAGACAGCTTGTGGACAGGAAATGAAGTGTACCCTAAAATGAATGACGCCCCTCACTTTCTGCTCTAACGTTCTTGATGACACTTGCTCTTATCCCAGGGTGAACAAGTTGTTCCTCTTTTTCAGTTCACCAATTCATTTCTCTACTCTGTCGGATCCACTGTTCTTATTTCTTGCTGCGACTAGGGTTGGGATGAGACCTTTTGGTGTGATATTTCTCACACGTGTCTTAGTTCAATGTACAATTATGAACCCTGAAAATGAAGGTGAGTGCTTTATGTTTGACAACACATGTCTATGTTTTAGACTCTTTTTTTTTTTTAAGTAAGAGAACCAGTTTTTAAGTTGATTTTTAAAAACTGTCGGTCAGAACAGAAAAACAGCGACACAGTAACAACATACACATTATCAGCCTGCAGAGTAATTTCACCCCTTTTCTGCAAAATGACATTCATTCTGGTTTGATTATATTCCTTTGATTTCCATAAACTCCATAAACTTAGTGTTCAGCTCCTTAAACATAGTTCTTAGCTAGTATTATGACTCTCTAGGTCATTTGTATAATTATCAAGATTCTGCATAAAAAAAAACAACTTCTGTAAACATATTACATAGAGGATTGATTATCTTATTCTTATTTATAGCTGGAAATGTTGAATAAAACCTTTGTTCTGATGTCAATTTTCCTCGTGCTTCCCTTCCTGATTTTAAAGTAAGAAATGGACTCAGTTTTATTCAGCTTAATGTTAGGAGCTTAAAATAAAAACCGTACACGGGTCATACATTGGCGTTATCTACTGATGTTGTTGTCATCGTGCTGTCTAAATCTCAGAATCTCAACTTATTACAGTAGTTGGCTGTTATAAAACCTTAAGCATCCAGTGAAGATCCTAAATTAAAACTAAATGCAAAGGATGTGTAAAATTATGGGTGTTCGGAACTGAAATTGCAGCTAGTTTAAAATGCTGTTGTCCCTCCGTTGTTTTTATAAAACAGGACCCCCTACCAAAAACACAAAAACACGTTTGCAGAATTTCCAATCCAACTACATTTCAAGCAAATTAGCAAAACCTAAATGACATAAAAACATAATTGACAGAAGCTTCAGTTTGTCACACTCTGATTTCTGAGTGGTCAGTCACAATGCTTTTACCTGTGATTGAAAGAGGTGTTTAAAACTTCCAGCAATTATCGACTTGTTTTGTTGAGTATTCACTTGTGGCTGATTTGCACGGCAACAGGAGAGCGAACATCCAAGAACCATTACCAAGACCAAATTGCGAAGCGTGTCCTTTCTTTTACGTGCTTACAGAAATCTCTTGGAGGAACAATTCTCTTTATACAGTAAGTAGTGAGATGGCTTTTAACTTTTGTTCAGAGTGAAAAGTGGAGGGATGTAAAAGGTTCCATTTTTCAGCTTTCTTTTAATTTTAATATTTTAAAATACACTTTTCTGTCAGGCTGTTATTCAAGTTGAAAAGTAGTTTTAGTCTATTCAACTTACGATTTTACCATGATTATTATTATTACCATTACTACAATAACGATTATGACAACAGCTAGACAAACCAAAGTCAATATTTTAATCTTATACAAACCCCTTTACAAAAAAAAAAAAAAGTGTCCCCTCTTTCAGTGTCCTCAGTCACGTACTTCACTATTGAATATGAAGTCTATGTTCTAGTACATATTTTTGATAACTCGTGGAGAGAGACAACCATAAATATGCTCAAGCTCCATCTACTATTTAATGTGATCATCTAACATTTCCTAAGAATTTCAGATCACTTCCTAATTCCATTGACGGCTGTTCTGAGACTCACTTGAGTCGGTCAACTCTAACAAGTTACGACAGATTCTGACCTCTGATCAAATCAAGATGAGCATGAGCAGTCCCTTCATGGCAGATATTATTTTTTCAGAGTCACATAATCACATTTCTTTAGAGTAAATTATAAGTAAGTCATAGGAAATGACTTTAAATCCCTGGTTGTCAAAGTGAATGTGAAATGTCCACCTAACAGTGCATAGGTTGAAATATTCCATGGCAGATTGCTCCTTCCATCCATCCATACCTGGAAATTTCAGGTACATAGCAAAACAAGACTGCAGAGGAACAAGTGACTAATTGAGCAGCATCATTATATCACATAGTTGTTTCTAAAGAGGTGATAATCAGTTTAAAAAACACATTAAAAATGTTCAATTTAAGTCAAACCTGGGAGCAATTGTTACAATTATCATTGCAATTACACTCTAAGACATAGTAATTAAAGTAGGTTACTAGTAATAATTGAGTCAACCGTTGGAATAGTTAGGTCATCTATTATGGCTCTGAATGCCTTTGAGGTCCTTTAAGGAGCTAACTTTATTTTACTGATCCAGCAGCTTTTGTAAGTTGTAAACAGCATACTTCATTCACTTTCAACTTGTTCCTATAATCATCTTTTCAGGAATTTTACAGTAAGATATTCTCAGCAAACAATAAAGTGAATTGCAGCCTGCTGCTTGCTGAGGCCTTCACTTTTAGACCAAACTTAGCTTAATGTTAGCTACCTTTTTTATTTAATAAAAAAAAAGTTAAAATGTCATTTTGTTGCTTTTTTAAATTCAAAAATATAAATTTGTTCAGAAATTTGATTATTTTCTTAAGGAATAAAGCAGATATGGTGACTACAGACAACAACGACTACAAAAATCTATTGATTTCATGGGGATTTTTTGGGTGTGCTCTTTGGTCTTCATGGTGTTGTTTTCATGGTTTTCTGACAAACCTCTGAGGCCTTTACAAAACAGAGGTTTTTATTATACTGGGATTGAACAACATCAAGGTTGGCTAACTTTAATTTAAGGGCATCAGACTTGAGAGGGTAGAACAAATGCATGTCGCACTCCAATTTTTGTTTGCAAAACATTTTGAAAACCATGCATCATCTTCCTTCCTCCTAAGGCGTTAAGCACTAAGGTGCAAGACTCTGTATAACTAGTCATGTAAACGGTAAAATTACCTCAAGTGATAAATGTACTTGCTGTAAATTTACCACTCAGTGCATCAAAAAGTGTGTAATTGCCCTTTAGCTTTGATTTTTGCATCTGTGTTTTGGACAGATTACACGTCGCTGACCTTGTAATCAAATTAGCCTGCATTCAATTTAAACAAATTAATACCTAACAGAAATCAATCAAAGTTCAGCTGCTGCACGCTTGAATTCAGGGGAAACTTTATGTGAGGAGTGGATCTCTGGTTAAACTCCAAAGGCTCCACTCAGCCGTGCTGAGCACTACCTGTCAAATCCAAGAGAGGAGGAGGAGGAAGAACGGCGGGGGGAGCAAAAGCGAGGGAGGGAGTCGAGAGCCTTAGCCTTGTGGGAGACAGTTTGGATCTCGACAATTAGTCTCTGCTGTCGCTCGGTTTCATCTCACACTGTGAAAAATGTTTTCAGGAGCTTTAATTGTGTAAAGACGACATTTTAGAATGCTAATTAGAGATCTGCTCCACTCATTTTTCAGGGTTAAATCAAACATTTACAGGCGTGGATGATGCTATGATGGCAGGCAGTTATCAGAGACACATCATTATACATGGTGACAAATCAGTTTACATGTGGGCAGACTTCCTTCTCTGACTGCATGGGAAAAAAAAAAAAAAAAACGGAGAGCGCAAACTGCTAGGGTTGCAAACACTAACAACTCTTAATCATTTTTACTCCCGCGCCTGAGCTGGCCTGATTGTGCTATGCCCGCTCGTGCCATTCTTGCCTCTTGCCGTGTACATAATAAAAAGAATGGAGCCGTCAGTCATAATGGCTCTCTAAATAGCATTTTCTGCTTTATTAGTCATACTTAATGGCGTTGAAGGGGTTGTGAGTGATGCAAAATCCCATTGTTCAAATCCTTTCTCTTACTGTGAGCAGTTCTTGATCGAAAAAATATTCCCTGACAATTGAGGCTGAAAGCGGTTTACACGCTGGGCTTACTTTGCCTATTTTCAACCTGAAATGTGGATTCTCTCATCAAAGAGATTGATGGCATGAGAGAGAAAATACGCGAGGTGGGAAGACTTTGCATTTTTCCACAGTGAGCAGGTAGCCGAAACACAAGCTTCACCCATTTAGATGGACAGATGCTCTGACTTTTCTTAATATATTTTTTATCATAGAAAATCAAAACTACTGGTGCATCACCAATCGATATGACTAGATGGCATGCGAGACGAAAAAAGGAAATCAATTATAAATACCAGTGAGAGTCTACAGGAGATCAAATATGACCACAGGGTTAAAATCACGTGGGTTTAGCATAATTCATATTTCTGAAACTCCACAGATACGGAATCCTGCTGATCATATGTTGGTGTCTTCTTCTCATCTAACTGTAAATTATTTACATTCAAAATATAAATACATGATTTAGAGGAAATATGCTTACGCTGAATGTCGATAGTGACACTGGTCTCCTTGCCATTGGGCACTGCCTTGTTGGAGGCCTTGCAGATGATCTGCTGACCGGTCTCGATGTTGGAAGGTGAAAGGTAGAGAGTGCTCACCGTGCTTTCTCTCCTGCCGTCTCGGAGTAATGTCTGGAAAAAGCAAAGCAACACTTCAGGAGATGAAGACAGTTTTGTGCTTAAATCCCTAAAATGAGGAGCGCTGTGTCATTTTGTATCCTGGGTATTGTCCATCGAGGGAAAGTTCTCAGGAGTTAAAAGTATTAATAGTTACTGTAACTGATAGAAATATGCTTTATTTTTGTGAGATAGAACAGAACTGAAGAAACCACAAAACTGGTGAAAGAACTAGTTGGAATATATATATATATATATATATATATAATTTTTTTTTAATTTTTTTTATTTAACAGACAGAAGTTTTAAACATTTTGTTTGGTTATTGGTCTCCATAATTAAACTGGTCTCCAGCTCCTAATAAAAGTGATTCTACTCTCTTGCCAGTCAGCACTGGATCTTAGAAAGATCCAGTTTATTAATGCAGAGACAGAGATTGTAGCAGAAGCAAAAAATAAATAAATAAATAAAAAAAATAATAAGTGATAAGCATGCCCTACAATTAGCTCAGTCCTGGAACCAGTTTGGCCACAATCACATAGCAGCAAATATATTATTCAGCTTAAAAACCTGAGAAAAACCTAACACAGACTTCTGCACGTCTGAAGAGTTAAAAAAGGCTATAAGCAAAACTTTCTGTCCCCTGTCTGATTAGCTGCTGCCTTCCAATACTCTGTTTCTTTCTTTATAAAAAAAAGAAACCCACCTCAACAGCAAGCAAACCATTACAGATGAAAACACCTCAACAGAACTTCACTTTAAAATATATAAATTATCTTTTAAGCTGTAAGCACCTGCAGGTGCAGAATAAAATAAAAGTGAAAAGTCCACCTATGTAAGCATTTTACATCTTAATTCTAAACTTTTCCCACAAGTAATTGTGCGAAAATAAAGAAGTTAAAACAAAGGGAAGATCAAAGAAAAGCTAGAAAAAGATGAAAACAAAAATACATATACAATTGGCTCTATTGCAGGAAACAGAAGTGAACCATCAGAACATTCCGCCTGTAGTTTTACCCCCAAAGGGAAGCTGATATGAAATTAAATAAATAAAAAAAGTATCTGAAATATGTTTTTTTTTTTTTTTTAGAGCTTCCTTTTGTGTGCCTGGAGAGCTGTGCTCTAGTGCATGGCTTGTCATACTCCACAAAGGAAATCAATCTTCTTTTCAGTGCTCATCCTCTGAGCCCTGTATTGTGGAAGCCATCTGGAATCGGTTGGTAGCGCTTGCTGGCTCTCTGCTATGACTCCGGCGTTCAGAGGAGGGCTCTGGGAGGCTATGCTAAGCAGTGCAGGACAGAACAAAGTCACTGAATAGAACAAATTGTGTGGGCAACAGGGTGCAGGGGGGTCAACCACAAAGCCAAGATGCATTTCCCTGCTTTCCCTTTAAAGTAGGCTCAAGGTTCGGTTCTTTTTAATAGAAAGGAAACTACATAAAAAAAAACACCATGTAGAATGGAAACAGTCTAAAATTGTGTTTATATACTAAAAACATGCTGGGCTATGGAAATTATGCCCAAAATTCAAACTCTCAAAAGACCTGTGAAAAAGTCAGGTTGTTGTGTCTTTAAACAGATGATATATAATTTGCTTTCTGTTATTTAATTTTTGTTTATACAGGCTTTTTGAGACGTACGATGTGACTTTAATCATACTGGAAATGCAAATAGCAACACTAAAACACAACTGATTTAGAAAAACACACCAAAGGGAAAATGTGCCGAGAAACCTAAAAACAACAGCAGATGTTTATTAGGTCAACGTTGTTGAAAAGCCTTTCAGTTCTGTTTCAGCTTTCACTCTTCATGACTGAATCTGATTAACCTGAAATTACAAACTGTGTGATTCTCTCTAAATTAATAAAAAGATAAAATGCAAATTGGTCAGGAAGGCTGCCAAGGGCCTCACAACAACTCCTGAAAAGCTCCATGAAATTCTGACAGCAATATACCTGATCGGAGGAGCAGGGTTAAAATACAGAACCATTTTCCTATGAAGAAGACATTCAGACTTAGCTAAAATTTCTTTGTCCACATTACAGAATGGCTTGACCTAATCTGGCATGACCCACCGGACCATTTTGTGTAAAAGAACCCCCTGGCCTGAGAGAAAAGGCTTTGGAGCAGCCTCTTCTAAAGTTAAATCGAAGTTAAATTGAGCTGTAGTTTTGCAAATACAATTTTTTTTTTGATTGTGTTTGAGAAACTTTAGACGGTTAATTTTTTTTTTTTTAGAGACATTATACCAGTGACACAGTAATGAAATTATGAATACCAGAAACATTTTTACCCAAAGCCTTCAGGTAGCCGCCTGAAAGCTGAAGCTTTATTACTGTGAGTACAAACAACAACAAAATCCAAAGGTCGGTTTCCATAGAAGAAAATTAAAGTTTTAAAAGGACTGAGTAGTCTAGATGTATTTAAGTCACTTCTTAAGACACATTTTTACTCACTGGCTTTTAATACAGAGTGAGAGATGAATTTGTTGGGTCCACTTATGTTTCTGTTTCTTTCTCATGCTGCGTTTGTATTTAGCATCTTCTCTGTTGGGATCACTGTTATTTTGTGGTTTTTCTTCACAGCACTTTGGCCAATGGGAGTTGTTCTTAAATGTGGTTTATAAATAAGTTCGATTTGATTCGGTAAAAGCAAAAGACTCATCTGACAGATAATCTGTGGTTGTTGCCGCAAAAGTGAGTATTTTCACAGTCTGATAGATCTGAAGAACCTTTGCAAAAGTGACGTGGGGAAACGATGTCAAGATGGGCATCCTGGTAGACCCCCAAAAAGAAGGTTGAAGGCTAAAATAGGTTAAAAATGCTTCAGGGATGTGTTCTTCCACACTAATGCAAACATTTTAGGCCAGTGAAACCTCAATTTATCCATCCCATCTTCCCTTCCAAATCACCTGTCATTCTGAATAGTGTGGATTAAAAAAAAGAAATAATTCAATTTGTAAACTGATACAAGACATTATATATATACTTGTCGCATTATAGTTCAACCATCTCACTGTGCCTTTTAAAGGAACATAAAATTGAGGCATCTGCACCACTCGGGTGAATATATTAGTTTTTTTTTTTTTGGCATTTCTGAGACTTCTAGGAAAATAATATTACAGCTCCTATGCTCTGTGAATCCCATTTCCATGTGAAGAGCCATGTGATGAAATTCATATTTGTGCGTGAGTCACTTTGAAAGCAGAGAACATTAGTTGTCAGACACGGAGTATGTCAATGTAATGTTCTCTGTGACACAATCGGGATTGTTTCCATCATAGCTCTGGACCTGTCTGCAGTCATTAATCTTAGAAACAGGGTTAGCTGGCAGCAGCACAAAAAAAAAAAAAATCAACCTTAGTCCACATCACAAATTGAGATATTTTCTTATTTAATACCAAATAAAGCTCCAAACAATACACATATGACCAGATTACAGGACAATAAGTTTATGTGTAATTAATATTTTCTGACCTTCTGAAGGTAAGAGAAACAAAGAAGCTTATAACAATAAGCCACTGTTTTTTTTCTCCTTATCTGTTTGATTAATGTGGTTTTCAAGCATTATTGGAAATTGTGCAGCATAAACACTCTCTTATGTTACAAACAAGCTTGATAGCAAAAGAAATACCTGCCCCAAAAACCAGATGGTAACCTTTTGCAACTAAAGATGAACCACTTCTGATCTATGACAAAAAGATCAGAAGTGGACAATTTTTTCCTTTGTAGACTTTGAGGTCAAATACTATTATTATTTTTTTTATTCATTAAATTTCTTGAAACTGAAACCACCTACAATTTTTGTTCTGTGAGGATTTAAACCAGTAGTGTGCACTTTATGCACATTTTTTTCTAGTTTAGCTTTGATACATAAAAGGGAATACATTCTAGCAAGACATGCAGAATATTTTTTCCTCTTTTAGGTTGTACATTATAGTAGAAAAAGTCCAAATTAAAATTAAAAATAATTTGTTAGCCATTACAGTCATGTAAAACTTAAGCACTAGTTAAGATATAACAATAAATACATAGATTTTAACAATAATTTGCTTGATCAGACCTAATTAGTGTGTTGCATAAGCACCAATTATTCTCTGATCCACTTTAAATCAAAACCTGACAACAGTATCTTTGGTAAGGATGGCAAAGATGGACAACAATAGAATCAACTGTTAAAGTCATCCTCAAACTCCTGCATCAAATTATTATTATTTTTTATTTAACTTTTCCAAGACAGAAATGTATGGAGACCTTTTCAGTATGGCTTTGAGCTAAAGGCCTTCATTTAATGTTTTAATTTAATGAGATTTATATGTGTTGATATGTAAATTCTTTCTCTCCTTTGGTGAGCTTCTTCATTATGTACTGCAGTTATAAATTCCTAAGCTACCCTCACTAATGATAAGCAGTGCAACGTTTTATGAACTCTGCTTTGGTCAAAAGCAACACACATGGTTGCCAAATGTTAGTTTTAATCATATAGTTTTTCATTTAATCACTGATCCAGTAAATAGATTTCTATGAGGTCACAGAGATGAGGTTTGGGTTGGGTCAGAACTGTCATTACATATGACACCATCAGTAAAGCCATCTTTGTGAACCCTTCGCCACATCTGCTCACATTAGACCTCTTCATCTGTTGGATATGAGGAGACCATCAGAGCAGATGATTATGTTTTCAAAATGTCCCCCTGCTGCTCTGCGGACCCAAGAAAAGTCATCTTGGTTTAATTGAACCCATTGCTTTTTAATGTTAGGCAATAGAGATAAGAGAGGGAGGGGGGGGGGGAGGGGGCTAATACTCGGGCTCAGCGGAGGCATGCGAGCATCCGTCACCTATTGGCGCTGGATGTCTTCATATCTGCCTTTTGCTCCTGAGGAGGAAGTGAAGGTAGGAAGCACGCTCCTCCGCCTACCATTAGCAAACAGCACCTCCGGCAATCACTTTATTCAAAGCGGCCTGGTGCCGTACCTCAGCCCAATCAATGGCATTTATCTGCTCTTTGAAAAAAGCCGATAATGGGATGAGACAGCGCAGGGAGAGGAGGAAGGCAGGGGTGGTGTTAGTCGCCTAAAGTGCCTTGCCTCTTTATGTGCTTTGTTTAAACATAAATAGAATATAACCGATTTAAATGGATGACTAAGCCTTGAGAATAAATGTGAATGCAGAGTTTAGGTTCATGTGGCCACAGCATAAAAGATTTTGGAACTGCAGTGACATCCAAAGTCTAAGGACAAGCTGCGGCTGAGAATCAAACTGTGGGATAAAACATTCAAGAACCAGAGCATTGTTTGATCATGCAAGCTTCTGTAGGACGACATCAAAATGCTGGAAAGAGACGCAAAGTTATTGATAGTCTCATGATCTCACCATCTGTTTGTTTTAGTACATTTGTAAACGAGAGGAAGTGAATGTTTGTGTTTTTGAGGAATATCACTTCATAAAAACAACCTAAAGGCTGAGGCAAACACCCACCTCACACTGAGGCGCAATACATCTGAAAAATACTTTAGCACCGTGCTGCAGGTGCAGCAGTGTATATATGTATGGTGCAAGGTAATTAGCTGTTAAATAAGTAAATTATTATGATAAGTATTGAATTAAAAACATCACTAGAGCTGAAAAAGTTATTAAACGCCAGGAAGCAAAATGGAATATTTAAGGATTTATAAAAGAAATCCTGTAACTCACCTGTCAGTGTAAATTAAAATCAGCTTGCTTCTTAAGAAGTGTCTCGCAATAGGCAAAACAAAGAGCTTGTTCAAGACTTCAAAACCTGATGTTAGTATTTGTTCCAGATGCATTTAAGTATTCCAGAATATTATAACCGTAATGTAATGAAGAGAATTCAAAAGAACCATCAGAAATACTTTGCAGGTGCAGTCTTCCCTACATAAGCTCTCCCTGCTCACTCCATCAGACTCCAAAGCAGAAGGAAATGGATTTTGAAGCTTATGTAAAGATTTACCTTTTTCCTTTTGTCATTCCACTTTATTGGGTCATAAAGAACTTTATTGACTAATTAGTTTTGATTTCTTTCCATGTGTGATTTTCTCGGGTTCAGGTGTGAATACCAGGTCAGTAGCCTGATTATGAATATATTCACTTAGAAAAATGTAGAGAAAAACGAGGAACATATATAACCGACAAACAAACAAACAGGCCACAGTCCTTCTGAACAATGTCATACACAGCCCCCCGCCCTGCTGGTCTACGTACCTGTTATGACACACACCTCAGTGCTTACCTTGGAGTACATGGCCCCGTTTAGGACCTCTCCATTCCGGATCCAGATAATGGATGCCGCCGGTTTGGCATTGTCAGCGTGGCACGTCAAGTTTAGAGGATCGCCAGCTCTCAGGCTCACCACAGGTCCGCCACCGATGACTGGGTCGTCCGGGGGTACTATTGACACACACACACACACACAAAAAAAGGAGTTGTAAGCCCTGGAGGTGTTAATTAATATCTTGTTTACCACTGGGGCATACAAGCAAATTACATTGCTTTCGTTATTAAAATAGACTTCATTTAATTTGTTTCTTGCACCGCATACACACAAACCAACAATGAACAAACAAACTAACTCTTAATTTCTTAGTTTCCACGTACTTCATGATCGTCACAAGACACCAGGGCTTGACTTACACATAATTAGCAGGTTGTTTTTTTTTCCATCTCAGGTTGGCCATGGAGGGTGTAAAACTGCAGTCAGAAAGTACATTTGCTATAAGAAAAGCAACTTATGCAGTGGTGTGAAGCTTAGGAAGTCAAAGTCGCAGCGTGACTCTCCAAACAACAATCAACTCTCTCGACACTCGGTGCAGAGCCTCCGCACACATACAGTACATGTCACGGGTAAATGTAAGTCAGTCAAATCCATTACACTGATCAGATGCGCGCATGTACTTTCCTCTGCTGTGCCGCTCGCAGTGTTGACAAATACAAACGGAGAAGGAGAGCATCAGAGCCGCATGCGTGCCTCCTATGGCACACATCAAAGTCCTGTTCTTGTTTTACCCATGAGTTGATCTGTTTTCCTTTTTTTTCTCCTTTCCTCTTTCGGTCTTTCGTTTTTTATAAGTGAAACTGCTGTGAATTATTGATTGACCTGAGTTCTCATTACAATGCAAATCTGGGGCAAGATGAAATCAAAGCCTTGCAAGCAGCTGCCATATTCCCCTGCTATAGCATCATGATTGGAGAGGAGGTTGTTATGGGTGAGATATCTGCTGTCAAACATATCTGAGACGGATGAAAGGAGAGGAAAAAATTTAATTTGGGGTGTGTTTGTGAAATTAATGAAAAATAGCATAAAGTAATCTTTTATGGCAAGATATATGTATGAACTTTCCCCCTGAACAAGAGCGCATATACAGTAGTCTACATCTACTGCTTCTGAAATAAAAAAAGGATAAAAAAAGTATTGCTTCTTCCAATTTTACTTCAGTTTGAAGTGAATAATCAAACAAATTCCAAAGTTCTATCTCAAAGCCAGACAACTGGGTTTACTTTAAAGCTCTTTACTTATTAGATCTTTATTAAATCAGAACACAGACTTTGATATATTTGGCCAACTTTTTCTTAGTAAAAACCCATTATATTTACAAGGATTAGTAGCTAAATTAAAATGGCTAAATTTGGAAAATTGACTGTAGGTCCTGGAATTCACATGGACATGAGCTTTACATATAAATAAGTAACGTTTATTTACACTCACCGGCAGGAATCACAAATAGCAAATTAGCCAATGACATGACAGTGACTCAATCCATGTAGCGCTTGGTGAGGTTTATAATGGGCATCAGAATGGGGAAGAAAGGGGATTTAGGTGACTTTGAATGTGGCATGGTTCTTGGTGCCAGATGGGCTGGTTGGAGTACTTCTGAAACTGCTGATCTACTGGGATTTTCAAACATAACCATCTCCTGGGTTCACAGAGAATGATTCAAGAAAAAAAAAAAAAAAAAAACTTTAATGAGCAGCATTTCTTTGGAGAAAATTAAACAGACAGAAGACCTATAAAATTGGTTAGGCTTGAAAGAGACATACAGCTGAATATAACTGGCAAACAAGGCGGAAGAAATTAAAAGGTTGTTGCACACCTTTAACAAAGTTGACTCAATAAAGGGCTGTTTAATAAAATCGGGCTGCAAAGGGTCACAAATCTGTTGTATAAATAAAAAACTTAACTGAGCTACATTTCCACTGTTTACTTACTACAAAGTAGTAATAATCTGACAACAGCATTTTGAATGAGACAGGAGGTGAGAAAGAAGTTTATCTAGTCCTTCAAACAGGGAATTGCAATCGTCTAAGCATGAAAACAAGAATGTGCTGACAATTTTCTCTCAATCAACAAAGGGGACTACATGCTACAGTTTGGATTTTTTTTCTATAAATGAAGAAAAACAAACAAGAAATTGATTTTCCATGTGAATCAAGCACTGCTATTCCACATACAGTTGCTAGCGCTGTTGCCTTGAAGCAAGAGGGTGCTGGGTTCAAATCCTAGCAAGGAGGTTTTTTTTTTTTTTGCTCACAATTTGCATGTTGTCCCTACACATGTGTGCAACATGTCAAGAAAGTATGCCTTCCTCCAACAGTCCAAAAACATGCACTATGCAAAACATGCAGCATTCATTTTCCAAAAGGTGTGAATGTGACACGTGTGGGGGTGCCTGTTCTTTTTGTCTTAGTGTTGCCTTATGATGAAATAAAAAAAAAAATATGTTTAGGTAGGGTGCATTCCTTAGCTCACTGACCAGTGGAAAAGGGCATCACCTGACTTAGATTTTGTGCAAAAGCAAGCCACCGTATTTCTAGTAGGGCTTCAATCAGTTAACAGTTACTAAACAGAAAATGAAAGAAGACATTCTATCCAGTGGGGAAATGTTTAAAAAGACAGATGATTTTCATTGGCAACGGGATGATTTTAAAATTATTGTAGCTGTACAAAGCAGTCCATGAGGGGTTTTGTTTTTGAAATCCAGGTTGAAAAGAATAAAATGTGGTGTAAAGAAATTACTTCAGGCTCTTTAAAGTAGGAAGACACTTAAACCTTGCCTAAATAAGGTGTCAGAGCAGGGATCTGAAACTCATATGAACATGATGAATGTCGTCAAACGATCAGTTGTAGCAGAATGTATAGAAAAAAAAAAACTACCCATAAACATTCTGTTAAAATGTTATAGCTTTCTCTACATTCAATTTGGACTTCTTGAGATTAAATAACATCTAACATCTTTTCACACTGATGTGATTTGGCTCTATACTACAATAACAAACTGATTTATTTTGAACGATAATACTTAAGTACACAACTCATCTTGAATTCCTATTTCTGTGGCCCTCTATAGACTATTACAGGCCAGATTTGGCCCCGGGGACCTGGGGTTTGACACATGTATTGAAAAGTAACAATGAATTATCACAGACAAGGAGCACAAATAATATGATTTCATCCTGTAATTGGTGGGCTGCCAGTTAGATCTAAAACTGTTTTATTGCTAAAAAGGATGGATGTTTTTAATTTGATTATCCGTACCACTCTAGTACTTTGCTAAAGACAAGCACGTCTTTGTGCTAGTGCTGCAGCTGATTAGTAGATGGGGGTGGCTTTTCAGTCTTTGGCTGTTATGACTAATGCATTTTCCTTACATAACATTATTGATTAAAACCATGTGAAATGTTTCCTTGCTCAAATAATCAGAAAACACACCCATCAACCCCTCACATTTACCATGAGTAATGGCTGATTCAGACCTGCGTGGGAACACTGAAGTCTGTACTCTGACTAGACCAGACTACTTCGACTCCAGCCAGCTGGCCAAGCAAATCTGCTATTTCAAAGACATTTCAGAATCACTTGTTCCCTATATGTGCTCGAGTTTGAGATGCAGCGTTGGTTCTGGCATGGCTCCCTTTCATCTTTCTCCTCATTAATATGTAGAGGGTGGGAGAGGTGGAGGAATCCCAGGTCAAAACAAGCAGGTCAGACAAGTGAGCAAGCTGATTTTTGCAAGGAGGAAAGCATCTCTGTGAGAATGCGGCCACCTTCTGTTCTTTCATCGTCAATTGGAAAGAGGGTCACGAGGAGGGTCCTATTATGGTAGTTTATTCTCATGCTAACAATCCAGTGCCTGCTTGATATGCAAATGAGACAAGGAGCATGAGAACAGCATTATGAGCCAGAAATGCAGACAAAATAAAAGTGAGACTCACTTCATGACAGCTGATTGCAAAGATCCAGAGATATTGGCTTGCTGTCAGCATTCTCCAGCAGACATGACTGAAACATTAATTAAATGTCAAGCATATAAGGGAGCCATAAAGGCTTTCATATGGAGAGGAGAAGATTAGATAGGAGAGTCTGACAGTATGTGACTGATAGGACTCTCCCTTGAATAGCGCACATTCAGGAGGGGTGATTTTCCCGTTATTGCTCAAAGTGCTCAAAGCTCCAAGGAAAGGTGAGATCACAAGTTTTTCATCCTTTCTCTCCAAGGAGGAAAAAAAAAAGAAGAAAAAAAGATCTCCGAGGCATGTTAACACATATCGGTGTCTGTATAAAGGTGCTAGCTTCGGAAAGCAACACCACTAATGAACTTGGTTATGTCTTCATTACATAGTTAAGTCTATATGCCTCCTTTAGTCTCAGTTAAAATGTGTCTTACCTTTTTTCTTTTCTGGAACAGCGATGTGAAGCACACAAGAACATCGTAAAATTTCTGCTTCACCACTTCTCCACAGGTGTAGTGGAGTTACATGAAAGTCAAAGGCAGAAATCTCTGTGCTGTGGAACACATTCAGGTCATGTCACGGTGGAAGTGGTGGTATCCTTGCCAGCAAAACACTTTGAGGGGAGGCACTTGACTTGGCTGCCTTAATATCTTACTCTCCTTCACTGTATTTCAGGTCCCCTGGGAAGAGTACCAGTGGTATCAAAATACAATGCCTCGTCAAGTTGTTTATACCTCTTAAACACCTTAGAACCACTCCTTGCTATAAAACAGCTGTGAGTCTTTTGCGGTACTGCAAGCTTTGTACATCTAGAGACTTGTATACTTTTGCCCATTGTTTTTTGCAAAGATGCTGGAGCTCAGTCAGACCGGATGGGAAGCATCAGTGAACAATATTTGAGAATTGCTGCAGACTATCAGTTGGATTCAAGTCTGGTGTGTCACTGGCCTGTTCTAACAGATTAAACATACTTTGGTGGTGTCTAAAGTTGGTCCTTGCATGTTTTAGATGTTGCTTTGGTTCAACACGCCTCGATCAAATGGGGAACTGGGGAACTTAAAGTGATGTCAAGAAGGGATCATTCAGTGATTTAAATCAGCTGTGTTGGAACAAGGATGCATCTAACACATGCAGGGCACTAACCCTTGAGGATTGAAGATGGACACCTCTGATCTAAATCATTCTGTTGTAACTGGCTGTGTGCCTAAGGTTGATGTCCTGTTGGAAGGCCAACCTCATCTTCAGTCTCAATCAATAGGTTTTCTTCAAGAATTACCTTCGATCTCCATTCATCGTCCCCTTAAGTCTGACCAGTAGTTTTGTCCCTACTGAAGAAAAGCACCACCGGCACCACCGTTTTGCATTGTGGGACTTGTGTGTTCAGGGATATGTCCACTATAAGTTATAAGGTTATTGCATACATAGTGTTATACATGTAGGGCAAACATTTCTTTCAAATTAATGCTTTGTGTCAAAACTAAAACCAGAATTTCTTTCGGATTCTGCCAATAGTTGCGTTGTTCATACAGGACAAAGATTTTAGGTAAATGCAGGTGTTTTTTATTAAATATCTACAAAAGAAAAAGAAACAGTAGCACTATAGAAATAACAAAATTCCCTAATCACCTACTATACACAATTGTTTATTAGGATAACTGAGTCTGTAACTGTAATCTTCATATAACCTAAATAGGAAGACTGTTTTTCCTTCCATAGTTAATATTTAGCCATAGTCATATTTCAAGTTGGAGGTATGTACAGTATCTTTACATAAGTGCATATTTTTGAGTTTGGTAAGACATTTTTATCAGCTGCCTGGTTAGGTAATAATAAAGCAGCGCATACGAGAAAATAAAACTAATTTTTTTTAAAAAAAAAAAAAAAAAAAAAGTAGACGTTCTGAGTGCAAACATTACAAAGGTATGAAGTCCTGCTCTCAAATTGAAAATATAAGCTCTTGGTATCTCATATTTATTTTAATATCTGTATATGTGCAAGCATGAACTCTGTGAGAAAATTTGAGTAATTGCTTGGTCAGGTAGAAGAGAAACTATAAACAAAGGTATCAATCTAATACTCACCGTTGTACAAATAGTAATGATATTTAGACCAATACACCCAGCCCACTCATTCTTTGTCTTAAAAACTTCTATTATTTTTTATTCTTGACATATTTAACTATAAACTTTGAATTGGGCTTCTCATATAAAAAAGAGAAAGTGATGTCAGATGGACTGAGCTTCGTTATCATTTACTTTTAGTGCAAAATCAAAGAGCTCCATAAACGAAACCAAAGCATATTAATGTGTAATTAACTCAGAGAAGCAAGGTGGTAAGCCCTAATGAGCAAATATTTTTCTTCTGTGTTTATACCAACGCATGGGATGATACTCCACAACATACAATATAACGTCTATTTCAACACCGATACTTCTTCTTCTGCATTCACTGTTACATGTCTACTATGCACTGCTGTTTAGTGTATGTCAATGTGATGTTGGCTATTTGTGTATTTTCATGTTTTCCAACAGAAGAACTTGGTGTAAAACAGCAATTATGGCAAGCCAGACACAATTTATTTTAGTCTTTTCCTGACTTAAAAAAAATACATAAATTATTAGAAATACACTTGTGATCACCTAAAGAATAGGCAAACTTTTTGTTTTTAGTTTCCTTGGAAGATGAAGGGATTGGTAAAGCAGGGAAATGGGGGAAGATTTGATCAATAAGTCAGCATCCAATAAACATGCAAATGACTGAAAAAAGAAAAATAATAATAAAACAAATATATTTCTCTTCATCTGAGATCTTTCACAGATCCCTTCCTGCGGCTGCCAGGTCTGACTGTTATACAGAGGCCAAGCCTTGAACTTGAATCAGCCATCATCATTACTGGGCTGTTTGCAAACTTGGCAGTCCCTAATGGTTCTAAATTAGCTCTTTACTGCAGCCATTCGATGGACTTGGCATAAGTAGTGTGGTCAGTGGTACAGATTGATCGCTCCTCTTTAATTACAGGGCTGACTCACTGCTAACCCTGCTTCACTGACTTCTCTTTTTTTTTTTTTTTTTTTTGGAAGAATAATAATGAAATCCCTTTCAATACTTTCACAATTTTTATTCTCCATGAAACCTGTGGGCATTCACCTTTAGAAATCAGGTTTTGCGAGTATTACTGTGATTACAGGTTTTATACAAATCAAAGATTACAGACTGCAGAGCTGCCACAAAGGATGTGCCTGTCGGCAATAATCAAAGATGTAAGGTTTGTGTCTTAGCTAAAGAAAAACAGCTCCCAGATACAGTGAGTTCATTACTTTAATCATTTGAAAGATCTTAATAGGGTCACATATTTTGAGTTGTCTTTAGATCCAGTGGCTTCTCTGGATCACAGATGTCATGGTGAGTTACACGCTTCAAGCAGTCGTTTTTTTTCTGTCTCTCTCTGAAGAGAAAAATCCAAATTAGTCTGTCACAAGCAGACTATTACATCACCCCATCCCAGCCTTTTTGTTAGATACATTCCTCTATTTTATCTTCAAAGCTGAACAAAAATGCCTTACTCATTCTTTGTCTTAAAAACTTCTATTATTTTTTTTATTCCTGACATATTTAACTATAAATTTTGAATTGGGCTTCTCATATAAAAAAGAGAAAGTGATGTCAGATGGACTGAGCTTCGTTATCATTTACTTTTAGTGCAAAATCAAAGAGCTCCATAAACGAAACCAAAGCATATTAATGTGTAATTAACTCAGAGAAGCAAGGTGGTAAGTCCGTCACCTCAAAGAGGGGCACGGATAAACCCTTGGGAAGCATAAAACCACCTTTTGATTTGTGAAACATGAAATGTGTATACCACAAAAAGATAACACCGGCGTGTATGCGAGGAAGCAGATTACCTCCAGTTTGGGTGGATGAAAAATCTGCTTTGATATTGGCGCTGCTGATGGCAAACCTGCTGGCATCTTCAGGACTGAACTAGCGCTGGAAGAGCTCCACCAAATCAGATGGTTGGAATACTGAGACTATCCCCTGCTTTACAAGAGTGCGAGCGCGGGAGGAGGAAAAACAATTTGGAAGCAAATGAATGAGAGCAGGCTTCTCAAAAGGAAGCTGGAAGGAGAAGGCATTGTATGACAGTTGTAATGCGGCGCTTCGGCAATGAGCTTCCTGACTTGTATATTTTTGAAGAACGCTCGAACAGACTGCCTGTCGTCCCATCGCAACAGCTTGCAAAGTTTCTGATAGATAGATCAGAAAAGAAAAAAAAGAAGATGAGAAAAGGAATGCCCAGCACAGGTGGAGACGTGAGACATGTTTGGCTCACTGGCCCAGATCACCATCCCTCTTTGGGAGCTGTCATTGTGCATCTGTTTGACAACTACTGCATTCTCAGCTACATGCGTGCAAATGAATACACACACACACACACACGCACACACACACATGCAAGCACATAGACACAAATAGAATGAGTAAATTAATGAATATTAAAAAAAGACCAACAAAGGCTAGTTCATTTGCCCTTATAAGAGTTGCAGATGATAATAAGAAGCAGTATGACAGAAAGTTGTGAGCATGGTGTGACTATACACTAACGCTGTGAACTTAAAGTTACTTAAGACGTACACTGTTTATCTGCCATTTGTAAACATTTTTCAGCCCAGAGGTTTGTAGAGCATAAACCACACATTGCAGGAAGAGAGTACCTACAAAGTACTCTGAATCATTTAGAGCATTTAAACAAACCAGTGATTTAACTAGACTCTCTGCATGCTTTGTTGGCAGTGAGTCCAAAAGCAATTGTTGGATTTAATTGTTTTTAGCACAGATAGGCGTTTAAGTGACTTTTTATTATTAACCTTTATTTCACCAAGAAAATCCCATTGAGATTAAAAATCTATTTTGCAAGAAAATCCTGGAAAAGACTTTGAATGTGGCATAGTTATTGTTGCCAGATTGACTGGTCTGAAAAAAAGAAAAAAAAAAGAAAAAAAAGAAAAAAGTCAATCCACTGAGATTTATAGAGACTGGGTCCAAAAATGAGAAAATTTCTAGCTGCAGTTGCTTAGCTTAACACACCTTGTTGATCTCAGAGCTCAGAGTAGAATGGGCAGACTGGTTCTAGATAATATAAAAACAACAGTAGTATAAATACCAACTAGCTACAACTAAAGAATACCATCTCTGAATACACAACTCTTCAAACCCTCTTGTAACTAAGACTAGATTTTTCCAAAAGTTAACCAAAATTGAACAATAACAGAGACTAATTTGATAGTTTCAGGTGATGGGGTGAGAATTTGGCAAAAAAACAAGAACGTTAAACTCGTACTGTTGTGCATTAATGTTTTAGGTTGTTGTTGGTGTAACGGAAGAGGGCAGTGGGCATTTACTTGACACACTTTGGATCCCTTACAACCAACCGAGCACGCTTTAAATATCACTGCACCATATTCAGTTCATGTGGTCAAGCATGAGCTGAATATTCATGCTGACCACATCTCTTTATGGCCACAGAGATACCATCAAATGTTGGTTCCTGCTAATGGGATAATGCATCATGTAACGAAGCTTAAATCCTCTTGAACATTAAATAACTTCACTGTTCTTAAATGGCCTCCACACTCACCGGATCTCAATCTAATCAAGCACCTTTGGGATGCGTTGGAACAGAGCATTCACATCTTGGATGTGCCGCTGACAAATATGAAGCAACTGTGAAATGAGATCATTTCAATGAGGACCAAAATATCTAATTAATGTTTTCGACACTTTGTAGGTTTCACATGATGTAGAGAATATTTAAATGGAGGGGAGGATGGGATGGAAGAACATTTTTAATATTTCATGAATATTTCTGAACCACTAATAACAGCATGGAGGTGATAAATAGGTAAACACATAAGCGGAATGTTAATTGGAAAGATAACATTCAGCCTAGAATTTAAGATGATGTGTTTTCCATCTTTCGTAAGAATTTAAGACAGCAGTATAATGTCTTCTATACTTTAACTGACATAATCCAGAGGACGTCTAGTGACTGGTTTATTTCTCTATAAGAAGATGACAAAAATTAACATGAGAATGGTTTGATGGATGGGTGATCTTTTGCTTGTTTCCGAATCTCTAACATATCATGGAGTGTTTTACACAAGGGAGGAGGCAAATCTGGCGGAATGATGTGAGGATGACAACCTCCGTGGTTGATAGTGGATATGAAGAAGGAGAGGAGGCCTCATCATCCACTAGTCATTTGAGAGCTTGTGGAAGAGAGGACGAGCACTTTCAAATACCTTGGGGTGCACACCAGCAGCTGTATTTTCTGAGGAAGCCCAGGAAGTTTGCCACGTTGACTGAGATCCTCAGGAATTTCGACAGATGCAACGTTAAGAGGATCTGAACCAGCTGTATCGCTGTGTGGTACGGCACTGCCACCGTCACGGATCACAAACACTTGCAGAGAGTGAGAAACAAATTTGAGAGGTTCATCAGGACTCCACTACCCACTCTGCAGTACATTTACAACTGCAGAGTGTACATGAGAGTTTCCTCCATTGTCAGAGAACCCTCTGGCCCCAAATCTGGACTTTTCACACATCTTATAAAAGAATGAAATGAAGGACTACTAGCTTCTGCCATCAGACTCTATAACAGCTAATAAAGTGGGAAGTAATATGGAATGCCAATTTGCTTATTTGCTTATATTTTATTATTTTATTTGCATGATATAGAGAGAAAGCAAAAAGCAGAGAGAGAGAGAAAAATAAAAAGAGAGAGAGCGAGAGAGAGAGAGATATTCTCTTGTTTGTCTGTACCTGTGGACAACATTTTGTTGTATTTTTATAAATTATGTTACCTTTTGTCTTTTCAACAGGCACTGCAACTAGCAAAGAAAGTAAACTGTACAAGGCAGCATGTTTTTGCTTTGCATATGCCAATAAAATGTTGAACTTGAATTAAAGGCCGGAAAACACAAAAATACATCTGACACAGAGAGAAGGGATGTGTATGAGTGTTTGTTAAAAACACATTGCGATCTGTCTTCAGCCTGATAAGTGCTCTCCTTATCTTGGTGACAGTACTGCTGAAGAAGCACTCACTTGCTTAAAAAAAAAAAACAGCTTACAATTATTCCATATGAAAAATACAACACTGAAATCTGCATCTGATTTAGATTTTTTTTAAAATAGCAGTTGAATTAAACAATTTTTTTTATTCAGCTCTACAACCGAAGGATATAAATACACTGAAAGAACTCGCTAATGGTATTTAGCAAATGTGTACCTGAATGAAAGTGTTAGAGAGGTCAGAAATGGTCCTTAGACAATTTGCAGAATGTAATAGTTTCTCTGAAGAGAAAACATGAAACCGATTAGATGTTTTTAAGCACTTTGGATCAGATGAGAGACACAACAAGGGAACTCACTGCTGTTCATCAAATCTGATGGATAGTGAGACATTAATGTAAGTGGACCTGAATTCCTCATACAAGATTCTTCCCCCACACCTTTCTACATATTTTAATACTCTTACCTTAAAAGTTTCTCAGTCTCCCCAATATAGTATTTCTTATCATTCGGGGAATCAAGACTTTGAATAGTCAGGTCGGTACTCCCTTTCTTCCTCAACTAATGCCACATTTTAATGAATGCAGAGCGTTTTTGGTAGTAATACCCTTGATATTTATAAATAGTACCAGATGAAATGAACTACGGATGAAAACAAAACGAGGAGATGCCAGATCTGATAAACACTTGATTCAACGCAGCTTAGCCTCGTGTAGCTGCAGACAACGCTGAGCACAGATTGTGAGGGTGCTGACAGTGCTGCTCACCACGTTGTTGCTATAGTTTTCAGTGTTGCGTGTGTGTGTGTTTAAAAGTGAGGAGGCAGGAGCTTCACGTTTCAGATTCCAAATTATATTTTTAAAAATAGTAGCTTCTTATTTTTGGTTCTTGCCAATTATTCGCCCGATTGCTTTTAAAAAGTTTTGCAAGTGCAAGAAGAGAGTTTTCCAATGGCTGTTGAATTTACAGCCGAGGCAACAGCATTTAGCAAAGAGAGCGGATTCAAAATCAGTTCAACACCTGTACGCAGTCGGAGCTGTTGTTGTGCAGAGCACAGATGTATTCACATCATCTTTTCTCCTTCAGCAGAAATGCAGAAAGACAGACAGAAAAAAAAAAAATCCTGCTTGCAATCTGTCAGCCATAATCACGCACCTGTTCTCAGATTCTGATATCATAGATGTAGTTATCTTCCTGTCTCGAGTTGCAGAGAACAAAACAAAGCAAAAAGTGAAATATGAATGTTATAGTCAGACTTTCTTCTAAAATGACTGCAGCTCCGGACACCTTATCTCCACTTACACGTGTTTATAATTCAGAGATGGCGAGGCTTAGTCCAACTCTAGAGAAAGAGGATTTGGTTACAAAACTTAATGAGACTTAGAAAGTTTTTAAAGGCACTACAGTAAAGGAGACATGGCTGTTTTAGATTCAGTTCTCTCTCCAATTGAGTTACTTGTTCACTGGAGATTTTCTTTTGCTTTTACAGTAAACGTGGGAGCTTACCGTACAGCTGTGTACTTGGATCGTTCATATAGTTATTCAAGTACAAAGGTAGTTTGAGGCATCAGTTTTACATCATAATGGATGTTCTCACCACTTTTTGCTTTTTCATTATAAAAATTATAATAATTTTCTATTCCTCAACCATTAATTAATCATTTAGAATTTTTGAAGTCAGGTGCTGAAAATTACAGGTAGGACGAGAAGGTCCGAGACCAAGCAGGACATTATTATTCTATAATAATTGTCAAGTGGTTTGCTTTATTCAGTCTCTATACAACTACACTGTACACCACAATACATGCTAAGTCAATTCAGCCAATATCTCATTTCTTGCTACCCAGATAATCTCGCTCATGTTCATTAGAGGGGGTTTCTGGACCAAGTACAAGCTATATTCAGACGAGAGGCTAATACATCCAGGACAGGTTGCCAGCCCTCCACAGGGCCAACACACGTGTCAGCCATGCACGCCCACAAACTCTCACTTCCGAGATGAAATTATGATCACCAGTTAAATTAACATGCATGTTTCTGGACTGTGGGATGAAACCAGAGAATCTGGAGAGAGTCCACGCATGCACATGTAGCCATGTAAACTCAACTAAAAATACTGCAAATTTCAAAGACATTGAAAGTGTCAGTGAGTAAGTCCATTTTCTACTGGTGAAAAAAAAAAAAAAAACAGTAGAGAGACCATATCTATCCTACTTCAGCTTGCCTTCGCTGGCTCCCCATTAAATCCAGAATAGAATCCAGAATTCTCCGTCTCGCATATAAAGACCTTAATAATCAAGTTCTATCATATATCAGAGATCTGATTAGAGATCGGCTGAAATAATGATGACAGCAACTAAAAGCCCCTCTCCTGCAGTTAACGTTTGTCGTTCATTGACAAAGAAAGTATTCCTACATGAGTTCTTCTGTTTCTTGTGGTGCATTCTGCTCTGTCTTTTCAAATCCCTTGTTGGTCATGGCAAACGGCTGCTTGTACTGAGACATGTCCTGCTGAAAGGTTTCATCCTGTTGAAGGGGAGGTTTGTCTCTCATGCATGAGGTTTTTTTCCTTGTGTATGCTTCGCTACATTAGGGTTTGTATACTGTCGCTACATGCTTGTCCAGGAAGAGTGAATGCTTCAAGTCAATGACTCTCTGCAATCTGCTGGATTTCTACACATGGAAAACTTATTCAAAACTTAAGTTTGATAATAAATTTCAATTGATGAATAATTTGATCACTAGAATCAATTGCAACATGTGTATGATTAGATTTACTTTTTTTTGTAAATTGCCTTGAGATGACATGTTGTGAATTGTGTAGAGAAACTGAATTGATTTTTTTTTCCAATTATTTGTGAATTTATTACATTGAGTACAAATTTACCATACGATAAAGTTATTTTTAAAGTACTTTAATCATTCTATAGATGTATTGTGTAAAATGAGACCAAACCACCAGTTGGAAAAATTACTACTGTTCTCTACATCAGGAAAAGCATGTGAGCACCTAACACCTTTCTGTAAAATATCATAAAATTATGTTAAGCACTTAAGGGTTGTCAAGCATTTTATATATGGACAAAGTTCAATTTTAATGTGATGCAGTTTTGTACTTTTTTCAGCAGAAAAAGTTAAAACTCCTTGTTTACTTTTACTTTTCTTCGAGCCTGTTCTGCCTTTTATACCATGCCCTTCAAGTTAATTTCCATTACTAAAAAGATGGCAGCATGATCCTTGAGAAATAATGAATTCCGACTTATCCACTGAAATGGCTGATTCAGCGTTGGCAGTTGGAAGCAACAATAACAAAAGGTACCCTTGGGCCTTTGTGCACATGAATATTGTTGGTGAAGCGTGGGTCCAAAACATTAACAATGCAAGGGGAAGGGAAAACAAATATCTTGCCCACAATGGTTCATTCAAATGGCATGCTATCAATTATGTCTGTTATACAACCGGCATCGCATTGTGTTTGTGAATGCTTTTCATTTTGACAAATGTTTGGGAAGGTCTTTGAGTTTCGCTCCCTGAAAAAAAAAACTTCACATAAATCTCTTTTTAATTATTGAACAAGTGATCTTGTCAAATACGGCTCTCTTAGCATAAGTCACATGCAAATTCAACAAATCAACCTGCAAAAACTGTCATCGAGCAGAATTAATTGGTGAGAAAGGTGATTACAGGTAAACACAACGCTGTTCAGTAGGTACGAAAGTTAAATATGTGTTTGTTTTATTTTTTGTTTTGTTTTGAAACATTCCCACCAAGTTTGTTACATTTGTTTGTCAGGCACAGTCGGTGAAAATCAAGGCAACATTTTGATTATGACATAGGCAGTTTCTGTTATCTGGACAATGGACTGTGAGCGCATAATCACCATCACAATAAAGTTGTAATTTTACCTGCTGAACCTAAACTATTACTAAACATGTCTTCTGTTTTTGTTTTTCTACGCAGGGCCAAGAAATTGAATCACATTAGTTCCGGTCTGTCCGTCTATTTCCTATGCTCAAAGAGTGCCATACATTTCCACTTTAAAGACTTTGCTTTAATCTTCTTCTGTTTTAAGCCGTTCTCCTTTTTTAATATATACCGTTTTAATGTGCTGTATATACTTGGAGCTGCCCC
The DNA here is from genome assembly GCF_001443285.1 of Poecilia latipinna. NCBI lineage: Eukaryota > Metazoa > Chordata > Actinopteri > Cyprinodontiformes > Poeciliidae > Poecilia > Poecilia latipinna. The sequence continues at coordinate 79,160 of NW_015114534.1, forward strand.
TTTTATTAAATGTGGTACAGAATATAGTTTCCTTTGCTATGTTTGGTTTTGTAGCTGTTCTATGCTGAGAAGAAAATAAAAAAAAAAAAGATGTTGCTTTTAAAGAAATCGAGATAAATTAAGGTTTTTAAGTGGCTAAATCTATATTTTAACTTGAGTAAGTTTTGACTTTAGTCATCTCGATGAGATTTTATCCATGAGTAACTCTCGGTGGCCTTGGACGTTAGTTTTTATTACTTGGGGCAGGCAAGACATTTTATATTTGAGGCATCAGGAGCCTCTCTGAGAGGTTTTACTCTGTGTCTGACGAATCATGGATGCACTTTACATTGAAGAGTGGATCTGTCACCAGAGTCCACTGTAGCTTTAAGGTTGGGTAAGTATACTGCAGTTAACAGATTGCATACTTTTCCTCTTTGTGCATTTTTTTTTACAAGCTGAGCTACCACATCACATGGCCACATATAGCTAATATTTCTGCTAGGGACATTAGGCAACATGTAAAATTAGTTGATTTAAAGACAAGCTATTTTACCAATTAATAACACATCCCCAGCAAACTATGGGCAGGAAGTTGATTCACTGAAAACTTGGATAGACAGGAGGTAGCTTCACACTCTAGACTATTATAGTTATAAAATTGAAGCTAATAATATGAGTCACTCAGATTAAACAGTAAAATTAAAAACATCATAGAAAAAAAACCTTAAAATTTGTTTTGCCTTTGTCAAAAAAATATGTAAAAAATAATTTTGACTAATTGATTTGGCTTAATAAGAGCAGCTTAGTTAGCTATATGTATGAAGTAGGACATATATCTATATATAATATAATATATATTATATTATATATAAAGGGTAAGGACCAAAACTCTGAAAATGAAAATCCTGTCAATGATCAATTTACATAAGAATCAGAAGCCATCACATTTGATGTGACACGTCTTTACTTGTTGAATAGACTGCCACTTGTATACACTTAGGACATTTCTGTTTGTTTTTTTTTTCATTTTAACCTTAACAAGGGAGCAGTGGTGTCTCTCCCCCAATACAGTCTTTCCTAAACCGAGGTAAAAAAGATTAGAGCAAAATCTGAAGCAGTGCCAACTTACTACGAGTGGTATAATTGGCCTCAGGGGTAGTTTTTGGACCTGAAACCCTCCATTCTCTTCCCTCATGACTAATTCACAAGACCTTGATTTTTCCTTTGGCATCTGAGGATATAGCCTTCAAGCTGCGCAAATGTTTGTATGGGTTTAAGTTTACAGCCGGTTTAGTTCTAGGAGATTTTCAAAGAGGGACCTCAGTTATCCTTTGCGAGTTTTGATGTAGTCAGTGTTGTGCATTATCTTTCTCTTTCTTCATTGAGAGCTGGCTGCAGTAGGTTAAATAAAACCATATGCCATGATTTCTTGGAAATAGATGGGTTAGTAAGGTCAGCCTTCTTGAACATTCAATTGCTTCTCTTTCCATCATCAGTTAACTAATCATTAAGGTGAAAAGCACAGAAAAACTATTCCATAACAGTTATGGGAGTAAATATTTGCCTTAAGTTATTTACAAACCTATCAAAGTCATTGAAGAGAGTTTCGTCTGAAATGGCACAGAGCGGAGTTTGGTTGATATTGAGTTATGAAAAATGCAGGAGAGACTTTTACTGTAGATTTATTCTGCTGTCAGGTAAGGAAAAAAAAAAGTTTGCGAGTATCCGTGTGTGTGTGTGTGCTAGTAAATTTAAAGGTGTGTGTGTGTACTGTGTGTATATTTTCCTGTGCATTTCTATCCATGTGTGACCATACTGTAGGTGTGTATCGCCGTAGCCTTCTTCCCAGTCAATAGACACACTGTCACACACTGGCAAGTAATTGACAGCTTGGAGTTTGCGTTGACACAGGACTTGCATATATTTTCTCCATTACCATTCGTATACGTCAGCCTGAAGTTCTCCTTGGCAGTGCTTTCAGAAGTCATCTTGCTTGGCAGAGGATTAAACAAACACCCTCTATTCTACCTTTTGGGAGGAAGTGATAAACTCTCTCACCCTAAGTAAGCCAAATAGCTAAAGAAAAAAACACTTTCCATTTCTCATTGCTGTGGTGTGTACAGAAAAAGAAAACAGTTGCAGCATTTGTTCTTGTACCGCTTTTGTATGTTGGCAAAACAAAATGTAAAGACATGGAGAAATAGTGTTTTATTTTTCTGCTAATAATAAATAACAGCTTATAACGGTGGATTTAACATGAATTATTGTAAATGGTGGCGATGCGGCCAGACGTGCAGACATACGTGTTTCATGTAGCAAACGTTTATTTACTGAGATTTTGTCCACTGTTGAATAATTGTGGGCCGAGGAATTTGAAAAAAAGTACTTGCAACATTTACAATAAGGATGCATTTGTTGTCAAATCAACACGTTAAATAAATATGCCAGAAACATGTTCTCTCACAAGAAGAAAAAAAAAAAAAAAGAAAGAAAGCCACAATTTAAGTGCTAGCTTTGAAATGATTTACACCTATGGTGGGAACAAAAGCTGTGTAAGATGTGATAATTTATTGATCTGTTTAAACAAAAAAAAAAAAATCATAAACAGATGTTGTTTCCAACATTTTCAGGCATATGTCTTCTGTAAGAGGGAAAGTTATAAATCCTCAGAGACAAACCTGTAACAAGCTAGAGAACAAAATGCAAAATTAAAGAAAACTCCAAAACTCAAACTTTCAGCAAATATAAGCTGTAAACTACATATTGTGTATTTTCTTCCCCATAGTGGAATGCCATCCATCCATTTTCTTTGCACCCTTGTCCCTCAATGGGGTCGGGAGGGTTGCTGGTGCCTGTCTCCAGCTATCGTTCCGGGTGAGAGGCGGGGTCACCCTGGACAGACTGTCGCAGGGCAACACAGAGACACACAAGACAAAACCATGCACACACACTCACACCTAGGGGCAATTTGGAGAGGCCAATTAACCTGACAGTCATGTTTTTGGATTGTGGGAGGAAACCGGAGTACCCGGAGAAAACCCACGCATGCACAGGGAGAACATGCAAACTCCATGGAGAAAGACTGGGGCCGGGAATCGAACCCAGAACCTTCTTGCTGCAAGGCAACTACCACCTGCGCCATTGTGCACCCCATAATGGAATGCTTTATGTGGAATTATAAAGTTGTTTCTAAATTCTCAAGCATAGAAAATTAAGTTAAGGAATGTGGTGTGAAGGAGGGTAGCTTAAATGCTACCTTGTGAAAATACAGTTACACCAAAATCGGTCAAATTAATTAGCCACCACCTTTAATTACGTGAAACTAAAGTAACAATTGTTTAATTTTCTGCCTTTGTCGTTCAAAAAATGGATAATTACAGGCGGAAATATTAGACAGTGACATTTTGCTGAAGTCTCAGTAAGAATAAGCAAATTTACTTGTATGCATTTTCAAAGAGGGAGTCGCCAGTCGCAGAAAGTTATGCTGCACTTTGTCTTCCCCTCGCTTCTCTTTACTGGGTTCCTGCTCTCCTACAAATCGTTAGTTTCACTTTTCATTAGGCTGAATCAATAAGGCGGATCAGTGGCTGATGGTTTGGACTGCGTGGCAGACGCCCCGCTCGGTCTCCCCTTCTCTTTTTTTTCTTTCTTTCTCTTGTTCTCTTTGCTCCTTCTTGGACTCCAGCTATTTCCTCTGCAACCATTCAGTCGAGGAGAATGTATGAGGCAGCGGGAAGCTTGAAGGGACTAACAAAGAGGGATGAGCCTAAAAGTGCTACCCAGTAAGACAGAAATGACAACCCTCAGTGGTAAACCACTAAAGAAAAATTAAGACTAGGTGAGCTCTCAAGCTAAAACTGATTTTGAAAATGACGGCGTGAGACGAGGAAATTAGAATGAAACTGTACAAATAGAGCCAAAAGTCCATGCAAATGTTTCACTCTTATCTGATTCTTTTATCTACAGCATTTTGTTTTATAAAGATTCACTTAGGGTATTTAAAAATGCCAGTCATCATAATATATATAAAAAAATAAAAAACAAAATGATTACATGCTTGTTTTTTTTTTTTGTTTGTTTGTTTGTTTTCCCCACCTCAACAATTGTCTTTGTTTTTTTTGCTTAATCTTGTAATCTTGTAAACTCAAATTGCCCCCAGGAGACTTGTTCTTGGTTTGGTCATGGGCAGTCATGTACATCTAGGGAAGTATTGTGGTGTATCTTGGAGGTGGCTGCATTGGTGGCACTTCTCTGGTCTACCATGGTGAATAACCCAATGAACCAAAAAGCATAGCTCTCCATTTACAGATCCGTCTATGTTGTAATCTTGACCTTTGCTCAAAGCATATGGATCATGAATGAGACCCTGAATGCAGGTGGTTGAAACGAGCTTCCTCTAGGGTGGCTGTGCTCTGTCTCAGAGCTTAATTGAAGAGCTCTGTTATCCAGTGGGATCCCCGAGTTTAGACCTTGCTCCACCTAGGTACCTCCCAAGGCTTCCCAGGCATGTTCCGCTGGGAGGAGACCATGGGGCAGATCCAAATCTCACTAGAGGGACTCTAAGGACTTTTTGACAGAATGAACTTTTCCCAGGAGCCAGAGTAGTTTTCCAAGGCCATTATTTACACTGTCTGTTTACACTGCATTTACCAGGGTACAGGCCTAATACCTGGACAGACATTTAAACCAGAAAAGGTACTAGCACAGAAGAATTTTATTTTATTTTTCTATTTTTCCTGAACTACTGTTCACAGTTGTGTGGAGAGGGGAGCAATTATGCTTATTTGGAGCACGTCATGCAAGCTTAAATTATATAAAAAAAAATTCTAGGTGCTGCAAACTCGCAAACTTTACATGACTAAGAAGTGTCTTTAAATGTGTTTGGTCTTCAGAAGTGAAATTACTGTAAAAGAACCACAAGTGATTGTTCTAGTGTTAATAATGATTAGAGCCCTTCTATTTTATTCTCCTCTACAACAACTCTCTGATCTGAAATCGTTTCAAAATGATTTCAGATCCCTAACCTTTCAACTACACAAATCACTCATTGTAGATTATATAGAGTACATAGTGTAAGCACTGTGACCAAACCATTGTTTTTATTCTTATTTCTAAAAATTTTATCAATTTCATGATACCTACAGGTACATGACACCTACTTATGTCTAGGCTGAACAAAAAAAAAAAAGCAAAGGTCTAATAGTGACAGGAGGAAATGTACATTTAAGTAGCCAGGGTAAAGTTGAAATGGGGAAAAACTGACCCTCTATTTATTCCTTCTGGCTTAGGAATGCTTTCTCTTTAGCTCTTCCCAAAAGAGCTAAAGAGAGATGTCTGAGGGTCTTCTTCTTGGAATGGGTACTCCATAAACTTGATCTTGGACTAACAGAAGACAAGGGATGGCTGTATTGTGTTTCTGTCCTGAATAATAGTTTTTTTGTTTTTCTAATAACCCTAGAGAAGTATTTTTGGTACCACAAAACGTTGAAATCTCTACAAAAACATGAGCTTGCTCAGCTGTGGCTGGATGGTGGCTGGCTCTTCCACAGCTGTATTGTTTGATGGCTGTGTGTACTTAGTTCTGACTTACCATGCACAGTGAGCCGGGCAGGACGGGACCTCATGGCTGCCTGGACAGCCTGGCACTCAAAAACTGCATCGTCCATTAGCTCGACACGCTGGATGCGCAAATGATGCTGCCCTGAGCCATGGTCGCCAATCACTGTGTAACGTGGATAGCCTGCAATGTAAACAGTTTGTTTATTTTATCTCACCTTCAGTGTCAAAGTACAGTTCATCTGCCAAAACCAAGTGAGTACATTCCTGTAAAAAAAAAAGTTCTTACTTCTTATTCTCATGCATCAAAAGAACAACTCTTTTGCAAACTGTCTTACACAGCACTGGCACAAGCACATTAACTGAGCTGAAAAAGAAAATAATTTAAAGGGAGGTGAGGTTAGATTACTTTATTAGTTTATGTGGCTAGATTGTTCATTTGTTAATTTACTCACAATGCATTTTTACAACACTCCTGGCAGTGTAAATGAGCTGCTGTGAAAGTTGCTGTATGCTGAGGAACCGTGTTTTACTGCAACAGTAAACAGGAGCAGCTCCGGTTCGAGTTGTTTCAAGATTACTCCGTGAAATGATTTACAGTTTAATAAGAGCAGAAGAAAGCAGAGGAATATCCAGGAGACCTAGGATGTCAAGACAGATGGTTTTGAAGATATCCCTCTTAAGCTAATATAAAAATTTGCATAGCCCATGTGTTGTGAAGTGTATGTCTCCACAGGGGCAAATAAGCTAAAATATACATTTGTTTAACCTGTGAGCACTGGGGGGTGGGGGGGTATGTAACATGGCTTCGGAAACTTTCTTCTCTCAAGATCCCTTTTCTATTTCTTTTTTTACCTAGCTTCTTCATCCTGATTATTATGGGTAGAATTTGTGGAACGCAAGGAGACTTTATGTTCATAAATATTGCACTTCAAAGAATGAGAAGAATTTCCAACTGAGTGGAGCTTTTTCTTCCAGCTGTCCTTCTGTAATTGAATGATGATGAAACCAGAGATTGGAGTGAAGATTTTTTTTTTTTTTTTTCTGGAACACAAGGCCAGGCTGCACACAAAGTTTCAACCAAACTTTACGCTATATTCCGCGAAACAAAACTTCAGACTTTAGACTCACTTCCTTCTCGCTCATCAATCACACCTAAAAGAAATCTGCTAGTTTCTACCTCGGCGTGTAAGGTTAGACTGATACTTAAGGGCAACAAATAATAAGGGGGTAAAAAATGATTTCTCCAAAACTTCTAACCTACAGTCACCTTGGAGATTCCTCAAAACCCCGGGCCTTTACTGATTTTCTGTTTTAGCTCCCAGATAGAGTGGGCAGTGGTATAACAGCTATTAAGTTCATGGATGTGTCTACGGCAAAACCCATCATATGCTCTGTGTCCAATTACTGAATTCGGCTTCATTGAATCCAGCAGCTTTTAATAGAGCATGAAGTGGGTCTCATTATAGGCTGGTGGGGTGAGTTACAGCCGATTAAGCCACTCTGTGCATTTCATCCTCCTACGTGAAGCCTTTAATCTTAAGGGTCTATACAGTAAAAATACGAAGGACAAAAGAACGCCTCAACACAAATATTAAACCAAGGGAGAAGGTAAACAGAGGAAGGCAAAATATAAGCAGCAGCATTAGATCGAGGATCTGCTGCATGATGTTTTGCTAAGAAATAGAACCAGATGATGTCATCTTTCTATGACTTTACTTTTACTTGTTACATTGAAGAAGGCTTTAACCTAAACAAAACTAAATCATAAAGTACTAAAAATCTCAGTAAGGATTAGTCAATGACTGTTTTTAATTGTATCAAAATAATGCTTTTAAAATCTATACTTTCAAAACTGCAAACCTTGTGCGTTTTTGTGATTACAAGCCAGACATGGTGGCTCTGCTGGTCAGTGTGCAGCAACTGACCAACGGGGCTGCATTTGTCCCACTTAACAACAGCGACAATTTCTACTTTTGGAAATACTGTTAGTCACAGTTATGGTGTGGAAAACTAACGTAGGTTCAACCCTAACTTTTCTATAGTTCAAACTTTGATGCACGCTAGCAATTTAGTAATTTAGTAATTTAAAACCAGTCCACGTGGGGACACAACATTTCTCATTAACCATCTACACTTTTACAAGAACCCATTAACCGTTAACTTTGGTCCTGGTTTTTTCATGTGTTACAAAACTGCAGCTATGGTGAACAAAACTCTCAGCTACACCAATCCAGCTGATCAGCTGCAACTCGTCTACCGAGAGGGGAGTAAACATACACATTTTGAATAAAATATAATAAACTTATTTGTTCTTTTGGGTCATAGAGTTGTTGCAAGTTATCCCAGCGGACTCACAATCATCTGATGAGGTAGACTGATACAGCGGGCAGTTGCACCAACAAAAAACCTCATAGTAGTATAGAAAATGTTCAGTCCTGAAAACAGACGCAATATTTGCAAAAGTCTCTTGTGAAAGTTTAGGTGGTTGATATCTGCTAATATATGTTTGTATATTATGAATGTGCACACTTTCATTTTGAGTTGTTTTAAAACAGCTAAAATCATCTAGATGGAGGACTGGGGTGTTGTCTGACTGGATGTTAGCCTTCCACTTCTACGAGCATTGCTAACTTTTCACTGTTGGTTATATGCAAAAGAAGTGCAAAAACTGATACTGATTACTCCATCCAACTGCTCTGTATCTTAAATAAATTATAAAATTGTGTTCTTAATTTCCGTGTTATTTTAGTGGCTACTTAACCATGGTGATCTGTAACTAGCCAAAGGATGGACTGCTCTTTCAACCAAACAACAGTGCCTGAAGATAAATAAGAACCATTCCATGCACAAAGTCACCCGGAGAGAGATTTTTGCTCCAGCTTTTTTATGTTCACTGATGAGATCCAAGGCAGTAATACCACCGCGGATCAGAAAGATAATGATCACTGCATGACTCTGTATGATGTGAACTTGCGCTGACTCTGGTCAAACAGCCTTGAGTTAACTGCACCCTCCAAAGAGACGGGGATGAACTTCACACACACTTTGTTTGGCTTGTCTTAATCGTGGCTTCACATAAGCCATGCAGATTTCTGTTACACAAACAGATTACCGTGCCAGTTACCTCATCTGTGCTCCTGGCATGCTAAGAGTAATATTGCTGTGAGGAGACGTGGCCGCCTTCCAGTTTCATCTTGATGCATTAACCGGATCCAAACGGGGGGAAAAAAAAATAAATAATTTGCATCCATGATGGATAGTAAAAGATAAGGATGTTATCATCTCATTTTCGAAGAATTGAAACATCCTAATGTGTTTTGCCACCATATAAGCATCCTGATTATGCATTTTGTCAATGTGATTGAAATTATACTGTGGCACACATGAAGACTGATCACCTCTGCAGATGTGACGTGCACCTAGAAAGGGCCATTGATCTTGGATCTCAGCACATTTCAAACACACAATGTGTTACCCAAAGCAAACAATGTAAAATAGTCCCATTAAGGAGTAATGAATCCATCAGGGAGAAATGGATTTGTCTTGAGGGTGAATTTAATGTGTGTGTGTGCATGTGGGTTTCGTTAGTATGAAGACACTTGAAGCTTGGCTTGGTGATTCGCATCATTCACCTGGTACCCGCTTTGCACCGTACCCGCTTTACACCACGTAATCAAAGCAGGCTTTGCTGCAGCTGCAAACAGGTGACCAGAGCTAAGTTTGCTCTCTTGAGAAGCAGGCGTAACGCAAAGTTGCTTTGAAAAGCTCTGGCGGCGTTACCTCGTCAAAAATGTAAACAGCCACCTTAATTTTCAAGGGACCTTGCTTATATCTGACAAGTGTGTTGTCACCAGCATGCACAGCAGATACATTCTGCATCATGCATATTCATGGCATTGATTGGTATGTTGAGGGCTACTTCACTTTTCTTTAATTAGAGTGGAAAAGCATGGCACAAAGGGGGAATGAAGAGGAAATTCAGGGACAGATAGAAATCATTGGCTTTTGTGCTATGATTTCTCGCTCTGAATGGTGAAAGAGTTTTCTCAGTTTAATCACTGCTCCTGTGAATGGAAACAGGTCCCAGGCGGAGGATGCTGCCAACACAGCTTCTTTCTATGAATAGCCGAGCAGACCTATATTATTGAAATGCTCCGCGCGACATTTGATTCGTCGCACTTTTTACATATACGGCTGCCACTTTCCTTTCATTGTGTGCGTCTCCGCCGCGATGTACCATTGCTCTTTTACCGCTGCATGCGTGGCGTGTTTAGGTAGGCAGGAGTGATAAAAAAGGACAGCTGTGGAGTGCTTTATTTTGAAAAAGTGTCATCTGTCTCAATAGAAGGCACTCAGCCCCCTGTCTGTAACGTATTGGTGATTTTAGAAAACCTTTCTTCTCTAGGCTGGCGGCTATTTTTCTTCACACAAATCCTTCCCTTTTTTAACTATCCTTATTTTCCTTCTCAATCACTCTCTTCTGGAGGAGAAAATGGTTGTGGAGAGGGCCAAGAAAGCTTATTCTTGTCCACGAGTTTTAAGCTATCCACAGATGTTTTATTAAAGGCTGATCTACTGTAGTTCCCTTAAGGGTGAAGACTCAATGTTCTCATTTTTTTCCTCTTTTTTTGTTCGTTCATCTTACCTTCCCTGCTGTGGAAATGAGATTTCATCTTGATCATTTTGTCTTGTTAAATCAATAAAAGCTGAAGAGGATAAACATCTCTGCTCTACTCTGAGCCTATATAAAATTACACTCGCTCTCTGTCTCTGTCTCTTTCTCTCTATATCCCCCTCCCTCTCTCTTTCCATTCTATCTCAAACAATCATAAGTACTCTCCCCGTCTGCATCTTCTTCCTCCAAAGGAGACTTGATGGCTGCAGGACTATTGTTTACAGCCACCTCTCAGTCTTCCCCTGGGGCCTAATAAGGACACGAAGAAAGAATAGGATGGCTTTACTGGGGCTCTGTCAGTCTCTGAGGTTTAATCACACACCACATCTCTGAAAGAGGACTATTTGCTAAAGGTCAAAGGGTAGAAAACCCTCAATCTCTATTGCAGCTCATATTTAATCATTCATAACCATGCAGAATATTTTGTCTTTGAGATTGGCCACAGCCGAATATTGAGTCATTGTGCCTTGAATTGCAATTACATCCAGTGGTTACAATGTGGAGGAGTGCGAGGCAAATTGAAAAGCTCTAAAATGAAAAGGCTGTATTGATAGAATAATGGTAGGGACCGAGTACAGATATAAATGGATAAATGTTTTGGGCGAATTTAATAATCAAGGTGAACATATTCTTCTTCTTCAAAAGGTCGGCATACCATATGAGGATTTCAGCAAGGTCATGAATACTTTCTGTATAAAGCCAGGATGGATGGGCCATCAGGTTACAAAATAACAGCGCACTAGTCCCTTTGCTTCAAATTAAGCAATTAGCACAATTACGCATGAGATGCGATGCAATTAGGTGGAGGCCAGCTACTTTTCAACATGTCATTTAGCAGCCTGAAATTCAGCAGCCTGCATTTAGGTACGTCTGACCAGTCTCTGTGCCTGCTGAAGAAAAGCATGATGCACCACCACCAATCACCATTTCAGTGTGGAGATGGTGTGTTCAGGTTGATGTGCAACATACATTTTCGACCACATACAGGTCTCTTCACGCACGTGAAATTCTTTTTGATCCTATCTGACGACAGCACCATCGCCTACGTGTTTCTTGCGTCCCCTACATGATTTGTGTCAAACAGCAAACAAGATCTCTTCTAGTTCATCTTTTATCAATGACATTTTCCTGCCACTCTCTTCTTGTACAGGCTTGTTCATTCACATGTTCATTCATTAATGACTGCCTTGTTGACAGAATCTAACACCTGAACCTTGTATTGCTGAATAGCCCTGTCACAATAACATATTTTGTCCGAGAAGTTATTGTGATAAATGATGATATTACTGTTTTGAGACCATTTTCAAGTAAATAGAGTTTAGAGTTGTATTTGAAACGTAATCAATTACGAATTTAATGATGGCATTTGACTTAATGTAATTGTTGATTGATGTTGCATGACTTTGTGTTTTTGTATTTGTTATGATGGAAAGCACTTTGAAATGCCTAGCTGCTGAAATGTGCTATACAAATACAATTTGATTTATTGATTGAAGTAGCATAATGGTAATGGAACAATAATTCAAGGACACACTCTCAAACATCAATAAATTTTAAATTCTACTACACATTGAACACTGGAACTGGAAGACATTTCAATTGTCCAAATATATAAACAAAACAACAGACACAACAATAAATAAATAAATAAATAAATAAATAAATAAATAAATAATAAATAAATAAATAAATAAATAAATAAATAAGTAAATAAATAATGAAGTCTTGGTAAACAAAACTGAAAAATATGCACCAGACTGAAAACTATTGTCATCCACTTTTTGGTAGAAAGAGAGAAAAGAGAAAAAAAATATATTGAGCTTGATTGTTGCCAGAATCTAACACCTGATCTTTATATTGGCAAAGTGTTCCCAATAACAAATGGTGACAAACATGACCTGTTGCTTGTTGCAACAGGTCATGTTTGTCACCATTTGCTTGTTGCAACAGGTCATGTTATGCTTTTGAAAAACAAACAAACAAAAAAAGATAGCTACATGTCAAGAATGCAGTGTCCAAATGTTAATGTTTCATTTCAGAGTCTTATTAGTTGAAATATAACAACAAATGATACCTAAGTGCAGGGTAATATGCTAAAAAGTAAAGGCATGCAAATCTTTACCAGAGAGGTCTCTGCCAACTCCCAGAGCCAGTCCATCTTTGATCCACAGGACGATGCCGTGGTATCCGGGGATGGTGCATTCTAACGTCACCGGCTGGCCCGCCACTGCCACCACGTCCTGGGGCTGCTGGGAAAACATGGCCTCCACCCCTTGACAGAAAAAAAGAAGGGAGAGGTTAGATCCGATTAGCTTGTCGTTTTAAGCTAATCGAGACATGAGGGCAGAGAAAGTTCAAAAACTAGGAGAACAAGTGATGTCTTCAATCTTTCAAATGATGAATGAAAGAGACAAATTTAACAAAAGTGCACAGTGTTCCCATTTCAACCAATTTCAGTCAAACCTCTTGTCAAATGCATATTGCAGGGAACGCTAAAGGGTGCCTTACAAATGTGGCCCATCATTTCACTATTCATGATACAAAGACAAGTTCCTGCAATCACGCAGGAGTGGAGCAGTAGGATTAAAGCGCAGGCTAAGAGACAGCTATCATAGCTCAGCTTGGTTCATTTATGCAGGATGTCACCGTGCAGATGGGCTGGGCCCGTACACACCACAGCGGATAACACAGTCTTGTCTGCCAACGCCGCTTCACCAGCATACATTAACTCGAGCTCACACCCATGTATTCCAACTGTGCAGCTGCTATTAACTGTACCGCTCCGCAGCGTGTTCAGGCAGAAAGCACTGCGGAGTTAACTCCATTAGAGGTGTGTTAATGGGGAACGGGGTACAGAAACAGTAAAGGGTTGCTTGGCGTACACGTGGTAGCAGAGTGTGTGTAAGTGTGTTTATGCATGAGTGTGCGGGGAGGTGGGAAGTGGGGAGTCAGACTAAAGAGACACAGGAATACAGAGGAGTACTGATTTCTACTTTAGAATTCTGCCTATCAACTGAAGCACACGTACGATGACATGCATTCACCCAGACACTTAAAGGGCATATTTTCTATCCAAAGTTGTTTAGCGAGTCCCACTAGTTTATAACCAGGACCTTTGGGAGTGTTCAGCTCTGCAAAGGAAATTCTAAAATCGTGCCGACCTACAAATAGCAAAATAGCCTTTTTCCTTTAAAATTCTAACCAAAACATGTGGATGCGGTGCAAATTAGCACAATGCTGCAAAGCAAGGACAACCTCATGTTGCTTTTGTGCATCAATGTGTGAGTATGACTGGCTCTGTTATTTAAAATGTGCTTTTAATCTGATGAGCTTTAAAAGGTAAAGTCTTTTTGCTGTGATTGTCGCATTCTTTGTCTCATTGAGGGGGAGGGACAAAAACACAGACACTTGTATTGTACTCCAACTATTATGTCAGTGCAAAGAATGTGAGGACTGGCATCTTCCAAAGAGTCTTTGTAAACATATCTTTTGTTTTTTAGTTTGTCCTTTCAGAATGTCAGATCACAGAACAATTTCCATTGTAACACAGACACACACACACGCACATTATATATATATATATATAA
>NW_015114534.1:96962-118562 GCF_001443285.1 Poecilia latipinna
AAGTATTAAGCAATCATAGCTAATTTGCTATAATTCCTGAATTCCTCCCCAAAAGCTCTTAAAATACAATGTAGAAAGTCAATTTTGAGTCGCCTGGCAAGAACTTGTCAGTTAATTATATTGTACCGGTCACATTAATGCAATTCAAAGCCTGGCTAGGTTTTCAGAAGGAAAAATGTCCTAATATCTTCAGAGTAAGGGGACAGTAGAGAAAAAGAGTGACACGCGTAAGAGAGGCTTGAGTATTTACATCAGGGTAGCAACATTCATCCATCTTTCTACCCCGTCTGCCAAATAAATCTCTGTCTACCAGATTTATCCTTCCATGGCTATCACAGCGCAAGCAAAAACGACCACCTCATCTGTCCAGTCTTTATCCTTGGAAGGTGTAGCACGTAACAGAGAGAAAACAACCGGACTCCTGTTTATGACATGACAAATGCACCATAACTGAAGCAACTGAATAAATAACTGACTGACTGAATGAATGAAAAAGAAATGTGAACATGCTTGTTTTATCAGTTAAACAGTGTGTAAAAATATCATACGCAGACCACAGTCAGATCCTCTTTATCTGTGGTTCGAAGCCTCAGACAACCTTGTAACTTTTCTGTTTTTGTTTTTTTTTCCCTCCTCTGCAACAGTCCGCCCAAGCACAATGGCTAGACCTTCAAAACAAAAGAAAAGAAATGAGATTAAACTTCTTGCTGCAAGAAAGATTAGTGACAAAAGCAGAAAAAAAATGCTTCTTTTATCCCTTTGGATTCACCAAATTCAATAATTTTATCATGAATCATTATGAAAAAACTACCTTCCTTTTAAAAGCAAAGTGCTCACTCCAACATCTAAAAGTACTACAGCTGTCAAAAGCACAATTTATGCAATTGGAAGTAATTTTTTCATCCATTCAAATGGCACAACACAAAACAACTGTCAGCAAATCCGAGATAAAAACAAAAATGAAAAACTACCAGCATTTTAAAATGTGGGAAAACATAACTGATTTTTAGCACCTTCTACATGCTTTTTTTTCCTATAGGCTGCAAACTAAATTACAGGGACTGTATTAAATCCAGCTGCCACGTTTGAATGGCCAGGATTCAGGAAAGTGAGGCCACAGATCTTTGACAACTAGTGCCCAGTTCTTTAAATGCTGTAAAGAGAACAGCAGACAGTTAAAAACTGAGCAAAAAGCCATACCCATAGAGTGGACCGACACTTTGCTTTCCCTAATGTTGTCATTTCACGTTGGATAATTTGTTTACCATCAGATGGCTGCTACATTTCGACACACTCCATCAGCATTTCCCCCCTCGGTGGTAACTGCCCCCAATTTCATCGCTCTTTGCCAATCAGGCCTCAAAATTGCCGTTACAGACACACACTCAGGCCACTTCAGAAGAATAATCAGCATGCTGTCTGTGCGGCGTGTGGCCACACAGCAACAAAGCTTGGCCTGTGATCATTATCAAAAACTATTACCCCTCTGGCCGGAGCAGTTTATACCAGCAATTTAGAAGCATGGGGGGAAAGCGTCACAATATGGAGGAGAGACTTAGGTGGTGGTGGTGTGTTTTGTTATTTAGCAGCCAAGGACCACAGTTTCTTTGTTTTATTTCATTGCTGCCGGTGGGGTTGTGCTGGTGAGAAAGTTGAAGTATCTGCAAGAAAATCGGTGCAAGTCTGCGTGTGTGTGTGTGTGTGTGTGTGTGTGTGTGTGTGTGTGTGTGTGTGCGTGTGTGAGAATTGTCATCTTTCTTACTCAGTGTTGCCATAGGTGACAGGCGTCTTGTTAAAGTTGTGAGGTTATAGGGTCTAAATCAAGTTATACTTATAGACTGCAGTGAGATGATCACATGGCTTATGGAGAAATGAAAAGCTTTCCCTCCTCCTGCAGGGCCTCCTGGTGGGCTATTTGTTTAAACCACAATAAAGAGATGCAACCTGCACGGATAAGGAAAGTGGATTCTCTGACCATTTGACCAGCTTGTCTTAAAACTTTTTCCTAGTTTCACCTTAGTTGCAGGATAAAACTTTTGCAATAAGTAAATGCTAAATGTTAATCACAAATATTCTGTTACACAGAGTACTCTCTTTGATTTCCAGGACATTACTATAACTTACTTGTTGAAATTATTTTTAGGTTAGAACTCATTTAAATCCTTATCTAAACTCCTTATCTAAACAAAAGTCTCCACTATAGGTAGTTTGTAAGTGGAGGGAGTAATGAGTCATAATTACTAACAAAATACAGTACTGCCAGAGTTTTTTTTTAACAATAACTACTCATTACATAACAAAAAAATGCATTAGTATTTAATTAATATGGGAAATATGTGAAGTATCTTTTAATGCTTTTTAGATAAACTATTTTGGGCAGTGGCTTCATTAAATATTTTCACATACTTATTCGTGTTTGCTGCTTGGACATTGATTATTTTTTTATGGCTTCACTGAAGCTAAGCTTAACTTGGTTATGGAGTTTTTACTACAGCTTCCCAAAGGGAGGTAATGCTCGATTACAAAGAAGGAAACAGAGAAAACTGAAAAAAAAAGAATGGAATTGGGACACTAATATTGTTACTCTTCACACCCACATCCTGTATGATTACCAGCAATGTGACCTCAGGCAAAACTCTGACAAATAGGTACAGATGACTAAATTGTCAATGGAAGACATTTGGTTCAAATCATTCAGACCAGAATTTTTTAAAAAAAAAAAAAAAAAGAAAAATGATAATCATACGGTATAAACACATTCACACCAAAGGGCAAATCAGAGTCTAGTTGACAGTCATTTGTTTTTGGAACTGGCGAGATCCCACTCATGCACAAAGATAACAAGCACAATTAATGCAGAATTTGTCCAGGATTTGAACCTGAACCTCGTTGTTGCAAGGCAATTATGAAAAAAGCAAGGAAGCGAATAATAGAGGCCACCATATATACATGGGTTCTAATTTATAATTTTAATGAAATATGGAGATAATCACAAAAATGAGGAAAAAATATACACATAGTTTGATCATATATTATTTTTTGAAAATGTAATTTTACACCCTATTTCCAATTATTGGGATTCTGATCCCAGTTCAGGAGAAATGGCTTTTCATCAGCACTGGTCTCTTGTAACAAGATTTTCCTATAACTGACCGAGTAGACGGTGGAAAAATCACAATAAATTATTGGCTCATGCCACCATGGGCAGTTGTCCATGTTGCCCATATCAGAAACCGCCACTGATAACAATGGTTTCAATGTTGTTTTACCATAATCTTCATCATGAATGTACTGTTAGGTATGAGAACAGTGATTTGGTTTGTGTCATTACTGGCCAGACACTGCAATAAAATAATCCGACATACTTTAAAAAAGGTTGTAACATAAAATCTGATGAAGTATTTGTCCAAAAGCTGATTTAGCCAAATCAACTCATTTTCTCATCTAAAAAAAAAAAATGCAATCCCTAAGGTGCAGCCTATGTTAGAAACCAATCATGAATATTTCATAAAGCTTCAACCAGGCCAATAAAGGGAGGCATGTGTGACTATCAGTCTTATTGTTATGTCCAAATTCTTCTTTCCCTGCCTGTCCACTTGTAAAACAAACACTGTATACAGACTGATAATATGCTTGGCCCGTCTATGCTGTGATGCTTGCCATTATGAGTAAATTTTATCTGTGGGAATGCAAATTTATGGAGCAGGGAAGATAAACATCGGTGCTGCTGGAAGACTGCATTTCTGCCCTCTCTCACACCCGCACATTAGCAGAGCATGGCAGTTGCCAGGGCGCAATCAAGATGGATAGCCTCCAATGATGGCTTCTAAAAATTACAAATGGCAACAGAGAGAAGGGCCTTGAGGGCATTCTCTTTATCATCAGCAACACGGCCAGAAGAAGGGAGATTTCATGGACATCAAAAAGTGGAGGATCCGGGGCAACGAACGCCTCGCTTAATCCCTTTAGGCAGCTGCATCTTCATTTTCAGTTTATATGAAGTAGGAAACAAAGTTCATTAAGAAATCCAGAGGCGTGGAATGGATTATTCTCCCAAAATCCAAAACAAACTAATCCTCCACGGATTGATAAATGAAGGATGTGCTTTAATAAAGAGCAAAGGTCTGCAAGCCTGACAGTTTCTAAGCCAACAGAGGCAGTGATCTCAAATATAACAGTGCGCCAAAAGAAGTCTAATTGCTGGATGTATATGAGACTTTGTGTTCATAAGTTCTGTAAATACAAGACCTACGGCCGCTGATTGTAATTACTGTTATAAAATGGTAACTCCTGTGGGCTGGTTTCCTAGGTAACCTTTGGTTCAAAGAGAATGGTTCACATATTCTAGTTAGCATAAATGCAACTGAGTACCACCTAACCCTCGTCCCCTGGCTGCTATTGATTAAAAAGTGGGGAAACGGAGAGAGATTCACTTTGCAGACCAGACTACATTTTTAGCATACACTTCTGCATAATAGGAAGTGGGGACATAAAAGAGATGCAAATGAGTTGGAGAGCTGGAGAAGAGGAGTTTGTGGGTTCAGATGGCAACTGATTGAACAGGAAAGGTCTCTTCTGTTCTTCTGTGACATCATTATATGGTTTCTTTGTCCGTGTCCTCCTCTCCACTGACTCTTGCCTCTTCAGTTCATTCTGTCATGGGAGTATTCCTTTAAATGTTTGTTTTAAGAGCTCAGGGCCAACCTTGTTATTGTCTTGTCTCTGACATATGAAGTCTTCAGTGCTCAATGAGTGTCTGGACATAAAGGCACTTGATGGTCCACCATGGGAGCATCAAGAGCAAAGGAGATAGGCCTTTAAAAGTGTTCAAAGTCAGGTCTGCATTGAGATTGATCACATTCATTAAGGTAAGATGAGCATTTGAAAAAGACTCACCTGACTGACTTGATGGATGGTGGGCAGAGAGGGTCTTAGTTCAATAGGGCATACAGTATTGTATATTCTGAGGCAGAGTCCAATTTTTCTTTTACAGGGGATTCACAGACACAGACAGGTGAATTAAACTGCCCTTTGTGCAGCCATAACTCATAGTTTTTAGGGCTGACAACTTAAAAGTTAAAGTCTTGACTTTCATGACATTGAGGAGCATTTTTGTCTCAGTGACTGAGATTAAATAAAGAGATACGTCAAAGCTCTTGGAAAAAAAGTAGGACAAGCAGAATATGTCTGTGTGCCTGGAAGTTCAGAAAAAAAAAGTTTTTAATTTATTTTTAGGTATTTACTGTCATTGAGAATTTGCCATTTATCTCCACAATTAACAAAAGCAGTTCACCACAAAGAAATGTAGCAAATATGCCTTAGCTTAAGTACAAAAGATTTTTTTATGCAAAAC
Organism: Poecilia latipinna; assembly: GCF_001443285.1. Taxonomy (NCBI): domain Eukaryota; kingdom Metazoa; phylum Chordata; class Actinopteri; order Cyprinodontiformes; family Poeciliidae; genus Poecilia; species Poecilia latipinna. The sequence goes on from NW_015114534.1 coordinate 102,316, forward strand.
AAAGCTGGGAAGAGACACAATGACAACGGTATAAACTTTTAGTGCCAGTTGATGAAAAAGCAAATTGACATAGAGGCATTTTCTGTAGGTGCTTTGAAGTGGTAAAAAGGTATCTAAAGATGAAAATTATTGCAAGAATGCAAATAATTTCATGCAAAGCCTCTAAATATTTTGGACAGCTGTCTTTGCTTGCAATGAGCAAACATGTATTTTGTCGTTTTTCTTATTTTTGTTTACTAAATGAGCACAGTTAAAATGTATTTCTTCCCAATTAAATTAATTGTATATGTACTTCTAACAGGAATACCAAACTCTGCATAAATGTATTTTCTAAATGCCTATTTTACAGTTAACAACCATATGCTACATTACAGAGCTATTTGAAACAAAGACGTGTAAAAATGAATGTTAAAAGTGGACGTTGTTCTTGAAATACATGTAAATCACTATGTGTTTTGCAAAATATATACATATATTCCAGATGGTATGTGGAACACAATGATTGAGGTCATATTTCATAAAGACTATAGACAGACAGATAGGCAAATAGATAAATAGCAGGCGGACAGACAGACTATTCCAATGTCACTGATACATTGCACAAAGGTTTTATTTATTACCTCTTGGTACTTTTACAATCATAAAGCTCAAATTGAAATGGTCTTGTGGAAGCAAGAATGCAGTCTCATTAAAAGAGACTATTTCAAAGCCCCTTCTCTGACTCAGAAGCCCCATTCAACACCCTCCAGACAGTGGAGACATCCATTTTCCTCTCATCGTCTGCAGCTATTGCTTCCCTTGGAGACAGCCTCATCTCATTCTTCTTCACTGGCTGCTGTGACATTGAAAGAGACCCCTAATCAAAACATTTGTCTTTCTTTCAGCCTGTGCTCAGACCGGTGAATGAGAGCTGACACCAGGGGGAGACGTATTTGTCCCAATCAGGGCCTCATCTCCGTGTCACCGTCGGGCGAGTGTTTCATCTCGACAGGGCACTGATGAATCCGCCACTTAGCCTTGATTTGGAGGAGCGGCTCGCCACCACCAAAGTGCCAGGTTAAATCACGACGTCAGGGGCTCAGCCACCACCATTACAGCCAACACGGGAAACCTACCTTTACCCTAAATTCTGATAAATGCTGTAGAATTGATCCCTTCCTTGTCTATTATCAAGAGAGCTGTGATCACAGCGGTGTGTTGTTGGTTACTGTGGTTATAAATAACGTTGTTGTTGTTATTGCTTTCCTTTCCTGAAGGAATCTAAATGCCAGTGGTTGTTTTATTTTGTGTCATCCCTTGATTTAACTTCTCTTATCCTTTATGTGATATTAGAATTGGGTTAAATGACTAGTTCTACAAAATATATCTCTCCACACTTACAGTTTCTTAAAAGCATTCTTGTAACTTGAGTCGCATTTCTGAAATCGCAATAATGAAGTGGTAACTCCAAATAAATCTTTTAGCTCCAACCATGTCTAATGTGCTGTTCCACATGTAGTGGGAGGCCCGAGAAGCAGGAATAACATTTTGGACCATGAGGTAACTTCGTCTTATATATAGTGGAAGTTCATTGAGTTTGACCCTGGATAAGTGACTACTTCTGTCCTTTGGAAGCATAAAATAAGATACCAACTTCATCCTAATTTGAACCCACCATGTGCACAATACAAGAACTCCTCATTGACTTAGAACAGGGTACTTCACATTAAGTTTTTCACATTAAGTTTCAATTTTTAAAGTATAAATTGTGAAGTTTGACAACATATTTAAGGAGATATTGTTATAGAGTTTAAGCTTGATGGGAAATGGATGGAAATTGATAAATGTAAGATTGGATTGATGGATGACAGATCACTAAACGGATGAATAATTCTTCAGGACTAAAGAGACACAATTTTCTTACTCCTGCGTGCCAGAGCATGTCACCCTGAGTGTTGAGCCATATAGCCCAAAACAAAAACAAAAATGAAATATCTTGAGTACTATGTGAATCCTATGAATTATTAACATTTCCAACCATCTTTGTCAATGGAATTAACCTCATTATATTTTTACACAAATAACTGCTCACACCATAAATGAACTCTACTCCAATTAATCCAGTTGAAGGGTTTCAGTAGCAACACATACTAACACAGTCATTCAGGATGAGAGTATTACGCTTTGCTTTAAACCAAAAGCAGGGGCTCTACTGCAATTCCAAAGTGCTACATGAAGGGGGAAAAGCCTTTTTGGGGTAGTGGGAGGACCTTCTTCATCCATGTGTGTCTGTGGATAGAGAGAGATGAGAGGCAGGCTCCCAGTAGCTGCAGTACCTGTCAGACAGAGTGGAAATGTTGTTACAAGACAAGGGAGGGTGGGGGAAGCTTTATCAAGGTGTGCAGGATAGCACTGACATGAGATAAGAGACCTGAGGAGGAACTACATTATGCCACACCTTCACTAAGAGGACTCTGTCAAGACAGAAGGAAAGAGATCTGTTTCAATGTGGGAGTCACTGTAACACTTCACTGGAAAAAGCCATTACCTTTCAAGTATACACTTTACCTGTAAGTGCATATAAGGCATTAAGCAGGCACTCTATCCTATAATTTTATTTGGATTCCCAGAGGATTTCTTTAAAACCTACCCTTAAATGGACAAAAACCCTGTTATTTCTAGAAAGCGGCAGTCTCTAAAGTGGTGAAAATGGATGAAATCCCTCACGTTTTGAAAGATATGTCTGTCTTACCGCCTGTCTGATGAGTGTTTTCGTAAAGCTTAGTAATAAGAGTTACTGTGTCCTACACTGTCCCGACAAGACTCCTTGATTTTGTGTTAATTCAACACCATGGGACCAAATGGGACCACTAAACATGCTTGCTTTCATACTGCTACCTCATATACACAACAGCCTTTTCATGAAAAATCCTTAATCAAAGTCTCATTTGCATTTCAAAGTAGCACTTTACAGCCGTGGTGAGGACATAAAATCACATCTGCCTTCAAATAAATAAATAAATAAGTTTTCTAAAAGGTATAAAAGTGATATAAAAGCAAGTGCTGGCAGAAACTTGTGCTTGTCATATTTTATGCCATTTACAGTACATTAACGATTGTCGTAAAATGCACAGCTGTGCGAGATGAACTAATAAGAAGATTTAGGGGACTTAAGACAGTAATATAAATTGCAGAATAAAAAATTTGTCAGAAAGTGGCAGCACAAATTCTAATGCTCAATTAATAATTATTGCTTTCACTTGCAGCCTCTTTATGGAATTAGATCATGTTTTACAGGGACTTCTCAGTATGAGGAAGTCCCTTCTCATACTGAGAAGGGACTCTCTTCTTGAGATGAAGAGGGATTGACTCTTCATCTCAATCCCTTAGGCAGATTTTCTTTGCTCAACAGATCATCTTTCTCGTCTGTCACACAAAATATTGAGAATTGAACTGGTAAGACATTGTAACCACAACTGGATCCAACTGTGAGGACAGCTAATATTGGCTGTCAGATGTGACTCTGTGATTTAATGCAGAGCACACATAGCCTCCAGTGGATCATAAAGGTGGTTTGATGCCGAACCTCAGGGACCTCTCATCTCAGGTTACAGTCTCTCAGTGCTTCCAGCCTCCCCTGGGGCACTTTGCCACATTCAGCTCAGCATGCTGGATTCTACACTCTTTTTTTTTTTCTTATTTCAAACCTACTTTTCTCTCTCTCCCCTGAACACCTCTTGAACTTTCTTTTGCCATAAGCAGTGCCGGGGGGTATAATTCTGCTCCCACTGGAAGAAGAACTTTGAACTTCTTTGCTCTCCCCAATCACTATTTCCAAACTCCAATGCAGCCCCGTTTCTGTAACTCGTTGCTATTCTTCCACCACAGCATTGCCTTTGGTCTTGCCAATTGTCACTCTCTGTGGAGGTAAAGCACCTGAGATGTGAGGATGTGAAATATCTTAGTTTTTTAAGACAAAACCAACATCACATCATCAAGTCTTTCAGAAAAGCCAGTGGGTTTACAATACAGACCAAATGCCATCTTAGTTTTGAGTCAGAAAACCCCAAAATATTGAAAGCATGAAACATAAATAATCTCAATCTGCTTTTGTATTGCATTTTAAAGGAGATAAGTAATTGTGAAACATTATTTTCCTCGCACAAAATTAGCTCCTTAAATTGATCTTCATCTACGCCAATTTTCACCAAAGAAAGGTTTGCAAAAACTAAGAAACTGGCCAGAGAGGACAGAGGAATAAACTGAGTGGAAAAAAGCAAAGCAAGCAGAGCACAGGGAAACCGGCAAGAGGAAACAGACTGTGGAGAACAAGAAAATCTGGCGTGACAGTAAAATAAAACTGACAGACTTTTAAACTACTGGGAAGGTGGATGAATGACATAAGAACCAGGTGAGAGAATACAGTGCAAATATGGAAGAACCTGGGCATACAAACTGAGGGAAAGTGATTTTAAACAAGAAAATGATCACAGAAGAAGCTGAAAAAGGGAAAAAACAACAACAACAACAACAACAACAACAAAAAAGCAAAGGATCAATCTGGACCAACAACTAATACTAAAATAAGATCTAAAACAATGCACAATAAGCAGAACATGACACTTGAGGTCTGAGTCAATAGCCATACCACTGCGGCAACCACGGCTGTTTACTGAAAGCAAACCTTTACCAGTAAAACACAAATTGACCATGTGAAGATTGGAGCGCCCTGCTGTTCACACTCCACAGACAAACCATAAAGAATCTGATAGATGAATTCTAGTGTTTTTAAAGCAAAAAAAAAAAAAAAAAAGGTCATATTTTAATAACAGAAAGTTTATTGTCACTGTCCATTACTCACAGTTCAGCTCTGCAAGAAAAAGACAAGAAGAGAAGAGCAGACATAGAGTGACAAGACTATGTGACCGTGGTGAGTTTTAAAGGGGCACACATCCTTTTCTGTCTTTTCTCACTTTAATGAGAGTTCAATGGGAATTTAGACCATTTTAGCCAGAATGCCAAGCATTAAAAGCAGTCATAAAAACTATACCATCCACAAAAGAGTTCTCTCCAGAGAGCAGCTATTGCTCATTATATCGAACGATCTTCCATTTAGACCTGCTCATCGTCTACCATAGGTCCTCATGTCCTCTCCACTTAGTGTGGCTGGCTTTGGGGTTGAGGAGGCATATCTTAAACCACTCGTATGCGGCGATAACATAAGTCCTAAACCAATTAGGAACTCTCTTAACAAAGAAAATCACTGTCATGTTTCCCTGCAGCTTTTACTGGCACAGACAGGCTCTCCTCTACTTTCCTTTTTTTTTTTGGCTGGTCACTGAACTGACTCTGTGACTCCGGCACTCATGCAGTTACCCTTGGTTATTACCCTTGGCTGCCATTGCCTAGGTTTTCCTAGCTTTTGTCCCACTGCTAGGCAGGATGCCAGCTGCAAGCTGGAAAATTCTGCAGGGCTTTCACACACACACACACACACACCACTGAACACTATCAGATGTGCACATGGCCGTACACTCATAAATATGGAGGTGCCTGTGTATGGAATTGGAGTGCCACTTTTGTAGACACTAATGGAGATAATGTTGCACTATTAAAGGTCAGGTCAGGTGAGATTAAAATGGCTGGCCTGCTCTGACAGGGTGACCTTTAGTAAGCTAGTGTTCACAGTGTGAATTTCTTCCTGTTTTTCTGTAGCATCTCTTTTGCAATGTCTTCCTTACGCAGCCGAGGAACCTGTACTTTATATACGTAATCATGTGAAATGGGATCTAAGAGCCCAGTTTAAGAATTTAATGAGTCTGTAACCTTTGAATTAACAGTATTCTGGAGAAATGATATAATACAACTAATTAAACTTGAATAAAAACATTAAAAATATATATGAATGACTAAATGAAGGAGTTAAAGATAAACCTCAACTAGTGAATTAGTTTGTCTAGATGAAGTCAGTTGCAATGGCCATTAAAATAACAAAATTCACTTGTATGCTTCTATAGCCATTCCGTGTGGTTTGTGTGAGTGTCTACCTAAGACCATCTCTGGCATAGTTACTAACCTTCTGAAGACCAATGGGCCTTATGGGGCCCAATGCTCAGTCATAACATGGTGGAAACCCTTGTTTAGAGTTATGGGTTAGATTTAGATGTAAGGTGTGGATTTAGTTTTAGCTAAAGTTAGGGTTAGGAATAGACTAGCAATGATTACAGGTTAGGTAATACATGTAACTGTATAAATGCATTTACTAAAATGAAAAGAAGTCCATGTAATATGGGTAGAAATACAAACTTGTGTGTGTGAGTGTGTGTGCATGTAAAGATGAGTGCATTAGTTGAAGTCAGGGCTACCCCTCTAGTGTAGATGCATCAGAGTGGAGGTATGACTCCCTGGAAGTTTTTTTGGCCCTAAAGCTTATCTCTGGCACAACTGGCTGTAGAGGAGCAATTAACATGTTGCAACCTCAATCTTCTGTCCTGAGCTTCTTCTGGCTTTGTCTGGCTCCCTGTTGGATTTTTCTTGTCATCTCTTTTTCTGAACAATCTTTTTAAAAGTTTTTTTTTTTTTTTTTTTTTTTTTTGTCGCAGCTATTGAAAACAGTAGGGGTAGTAGCTACTTGATAATGCAGAATAATATTTTGGAAATATTTATTGGGAAAGTAAGAATTCCCTTTTTTGTGTTTGATAGCTCAAAACACACATAAAAGTAAGATTATATAAAAATGTGCTTATCAAAAGAATGTTTTATTCCTGTTTGTCTAAGTATTTTCCATTGAACTAGAGATCAAATGCAGCCAAAACTACAACATAGTCCTGTAGTTTTTTTTTTTTTTTTTTTTTTTGTCCATAGGAAGTACTGAAGCAGATGCAAACTTTAGTGTAGGTAGACAAAAAGTTCCAAATAAAAATCTTCTAATCCTACATTTACATGGTAAACACAAAATCCCTCTTTTTCTTTTTCTTTTTTTTTTTTTCTTTTTTCCTGGAGATTAATGACTGCTCACAACAATGTAAAACAGGTTATTTGAAACCCTTTATATTTATTGTAAATTGCTTCTGTCAAAGTCCAGTTTAATAACAAGAAACAGGTGCACACCAAAGACCTACTGTCTGCCTGATAGGACATTTTTTGTCTGCTTTATAATGGTGGGGATTCTGGCTGAAATAACCTCAGTGCATTAACATACATCCTTTGTAGTGACACTATTATTACCACTTTGCTCTTTCATACCTACATTTAACCTTGGCTGAAATAGTGCTGAGCATAAGTTATGTGCTGCGGGTCCTAACCTGTGTGCTGATGGTACCTTGTGTTGAAAATACAATTTAAATACATTTCCAGGATAGAGCTGCATGCATAATACCTCTCCATTAATTTGCAGATGAATATTTTTAATACATAATGATATAACTGCCTTTCTGACAAAGTAGTGGTAGGGAGGCAAAATGGTATGGAATAAGGCCACTGAAAACCTACACAGAGGTTAAAGGTTCGATAGAAGACACTTGCTTAAAAGAAGTATTCATTACGGATTAAATGTATACTTCGTTTCCCTTCAGCGGCAAACAACTCTAAATCTAAAAAAAATTAAAATTGCAAATCAGTCGTTATCACAGCTTGTGTAAATGTGACTTATGCAGCTCTGAAAGGGTAATTTAAAAATATTCTGCAACTGTGCTACTTTTTAGGTCAGCATTGCAGGGTATTATCTAAAGCTGTTGGAATGATATACCTAATGGTGCAATAAACACTGTCACTGTAGGCCTTGCTGCAGAGGTATCCATTGATCAGTTTTCATCCCATTATCTTATGCTTCATTTGCACATGGATATAAAGAAAACGTACTGGATATATATTTTTGTTTCTTGCGTCATTTACGATGTTGTTTAATTTGAACTTTTTAATGTAAAGGACTTTGTAACACTTGTTTAAAAATGTGCTATTGAAATATCCATCCATCCATTCATTTTCTGTACACCCTTGTCCCTATCGGGGTCAGGAGGGGTCCTGGTGCCCCTCTCCAGCGAACATTTCGGGCGAGAGGCGGGGTACACCCTGGACAGGTCGCCAGTCTGTCGCAAGGCAAGTACTTTTATTATCATCATATTGATATAATGAGAAGAAAAAATACTTGAATTGCCATGTATCCATGTTAAAATTGAAATTCCAATGCAGAGAACACACACACACACACACACACACACACACAAAAAACACCACTGTACATCAATGTGAATACACAATTCACTGGATAAAATATGATGGTAGGGAGTGTTTTTCTTCAGGAGGGAAGAAAAAGTTGGTCATAGTTGATGGTAGATGGAAAACAGATGAACAATGACCCAAAATTTAAGTCCAGCGCAACAATGGAATGCTATGGATTATTATAGTATATCATTGTGCTACAATGATATACTATAATAGTATATAGTATATTATTGTGCTATTATTATTGTGCTATATTATTGTGCTACGATGGCATAGTCAAATATCCAATCTGATCCAATTGAGAATCTGAGTTGATATTTTTTGGTCACAGAGGCCAGTTCATGCAAAGGTGTCTTATATCTTATAAACATTACCAGACAGAACATCGTGTGACTATCATGTGGAACACATGTGACATACATGTGCAATTGCTATGCATTAAGTCAAGAATATTGGTGGTCAGGAAAATGACAAATTCACACAAATCTGAAGAAGGGACACAGTGTTCAGCTACTATTGTCAAGACTAAGTTACAAGGTTCAGGTGGATCACGGGGTCAGTTACTCTAACTTGACTTTGACACTTAAACATGCACCTTTGCCACAAAGTCTAGTGTGCTTAAGTGTGGTTAACAAAAAAATAAAAAGAGAAAAAGATGACCCACACCCACTCTATGGCAGATTATGGTTACATCAGCTAATTAATCAACAGTAGGGTTCGCACGGCCGCCTATTATAATTATGTGTTGTTTTGTGCAGCATGTGTAACATATCAAAATGTGAATAAATTCAAGGGATTTGAATACTTCTGCTTGCACCGGAATACAAATATTTTCACACATACAATTCTGCACATTTCTCTCTTTTTTTTTTTCCCCAACAACCCCACACTGATCATCCAATAGGGAAAATATGGGGGTTCATTGTGTTGTTCAAGGATGCTTCGGTATGTGAATGGGCTGGCCCTCTGGTTAGAAGACGGCCACTCTAATTGCCAAGAAACTGGTAATGGCAGCTTGTGCTCATTCTCACGATTTGCACACAGAAACAGAGATGAATTATTTGCATCTTCGATCTCTGCCAGGGAAAATCCAGCATTGATGCTGCTTTCCCTCCAGCAGCGTCGACTGAAGAGCCTCCTTACCCACAGTGTATCTGCCAGACGGCTCATCTGTGGGCAGCATGCATCAAAACCACTGCGTGACATGATGTGACTTTTCATCTGCAAGCCTTTGGAGTCACAAAGGTATAGTTTATGTCTTCTTCCTCCTTTTTGCTCCTCTGTTTGTCTCCCTGTTTCTTTTTTTTTTTCTCTCCTAACCTAAAGCGTATAATTTTTCATCTGAAGAAATTGTTCCCCTCTCCTTCTCCATTGTGGCAGAGCATATTTCTGTTATCTCCTGGGATCAAGAGGTTTTCAATAATAATAAAAAAAGTCCATATCATCTAGTAACCCCAGCTTTATGCTGCAAGGCTCCCTAATGAGCCCTCAGCAAACAGGATGTTTGTTATTTTTTCCTTGTTTGTGCCAATTGAGCTGTGACCTGGCAAAGACCTAACAAATCAAAGACATCTTGAGTCCACTCATTATTTACTTGTGACAGCTAGCCGAGAACCATGATTAAAGGAAGCCAAACGAAATGAAGTTGACAAGAGCAGAAATGGCATCATTGTGATTCAAAAGTGATTTTATCAAATGTTTGCTTTGCACTTTAGCGAGCTTGGAGGTCATACCTACCAATTAAGCAAAACAAGAAGAAGAAACACATGAGGGTGTTTATCACATTGCTTTTTATTATGATTCACGCAACTAAGTGAAAAGCAGTCATTAAGAGATTTTACAAAAACACTGAATGCAGGTAGAGTGTCTGTATGGAAGATGGAAAATAATTGTTTTTCTGTCACTGGGGAAGATAAATAGGCAACTTAGCTGAGTATGTGCTACCATCCATCATCGCTGAGTCCGTGCATGTCCAACACCTTAATAAGCTCAAAAAGTCACTTTGTCTGTTACCACTCTGTGTCACATTGCTAAAGAACATTCAGAAGGTCAGCTCACTCAGCATGCCTCCCATTTTCATGATGTTGTGTTTCTGAAAGTCATTCCTTTATGAAAGGACCAAAAGTATGAGTCACAGTCCTACAAGAAATTACAGACTTCATAAATTAGTTCCTAAGTTAGTTGTTTCAAAGCAGACATATTTCTGGGCATAAGCAGTTTCACTATTATGAAACAGCTGGCTGTAGGTAATATCGATATTCCCTAGAGATGCCCAGAGAAATTTGAGTCCCATCTGGTCAGTACAACACTGCTAACAACACCTCTCTTTGGTATAAAGTAGCTACTGAGTGAAGAAAACTGAAGGGTAACTATTTTCAGTATCAGAGAAGTTTAATAATAAAGTCAGAAGAATTGCTAAACTTATAGATAAGAGGCTATGATAAAATAAACTGAGGCATGCTGACTATTTGTTTTTGCTGCTATAGGATACAATTTAGCAGTAAGTTAAGGTAAAATCATTGTTGTCTTTAGCATACATCAAGCAGTAATTTGTTACTAGTAATTTGTTTGTTACAAATGTAATAAACAAATGTATCACATAAACTGTTACTGTTACATTTTTTTTTCTAACTACTTTATGATCACTATGTGACTACTACTATTGTTAGACTTCCATAATTATAAGGAAGGCTGTGTGGAAACAAAGTGGCTCAATTTTATTATTCTGAGTCATCAAACTCGTGTTTGATGTCAGCAGCCTTTTGGAAATCTCCGACTTAATGTAAATATCTGTATTCTCCAAGGATTACACACAGAGCCTATTGTTTACATTTTCTAATGGTAACCACGGCAATCACCTAAATAGCTGAAGACAGTTAAAATCTCAACTCCAAATCAGTTGATTTTATTTTAAATGAATGAAATGCTGTTTTATTGTGCATGTCACTTGAGGTCCCATTTTTAATAGTTAGCAACCATTCAAAATTAACTGAATTATTTTCCTTACTGATGGATTTAAAATTGACTGAAATTAGCAATTCAACACTTTTCAAAATTCATAGATCAAGGAGCAGCCACAAATCTCTGATTGGTGCATCGCTAATGTTATTGTGAAGAATCTCTTATGAGGATTCATTTTTGGAATACGCACTGGTTGAGTGCTTATGGGTTGCTGGGGGGAAAAAAGAGCTGACGGTGGATTTTACGTTATCAAAGCTCCGCTACCCAAGCATATGTTGGCACAGACAAACACACCAGCAAAACACAATTTAGCACTGGGAAAGAAGGTTTTAAGGCGCTGAGGCAACACGTCCTGGAGGAGGAGACGGAACGGCCCTTGGGGGGACATAGAAGGAGACTAAATCTAGCTTGTCCCCTCCAATGTAGAGAGTCCTTAATTAGGGCCTGGGCATTTCATTAAGGCAGCCATTAAAGTCAGCTTCATTTAGTCCTTACACGGGCATGCCACAGTGGGACACTTGAGCTATCAAACACATGCACGTGCATGCGAGCATCGCACAGCTTAGCCAATGAATCTCAACAATATGCAGTGGGGCAAATTCCTTTCAATGGAATTAATAAGAACCCTCCCACCAACCCTGCGGGTGGAGAATTCATATTGTATCCTCCACCAGCCTGCTTTCCTTATGCTCACAGGGGCCATCCGTCATTCTGCCTTAATGTGTTTAGTTGCACCACACAAGGACGAAGGATTTTGAATGAAATCATAAAGGACACTTAGACTGCCGTTACATGCAAGAGAGAATCCCATACATCACATCCGAGTGTGTGTTCATTTCCAGAAAATGACTTGGGCCTTATGCTGTAATAAATGTTTGAGCTCTTCCTCCATCTGAGCTCGTGAGGACATAAAGCATGGAAGTATGGCAGCAGATGCAAATGCTGTAAGTTTATCATTTTAGTCTACCGGATGAATTTCTCAAAATTCTCCACTGCTTTGTTTCCCTCATGATGAAAGTACACAGCTTATTTAGATACCCGCTGAATGCCAAGAGAGAGTGCAGCAATGGTGTACAGTGCCATTCTGCTTAGTGTCAGTTTAAGCCGAGCCATCGACTCGCTTCCCGCCAGCCTGATTTCCATTCTTTCCAGTCAACTGATCTCTAAACCGTTTGTTAGCTTCTGCAAGCGGCGGCAGCGCAAGTCATTCCATGAAGAGATTGGAAAGCTGGGAAGACAGCTAAAAAGTCAGACAAGTGAGTGAGGGAGATATAAACTCATCTCTGATCTTAAGTGACAATTTGACTAGGCGTTTTGCCAGGAGAACGCCACGCTGATGAAAGAGTGCATAAATAAAGGATGCAAAGAGAAGATGTCATACAGCCGCACAAGAGAGTGGAACAGACAGGAACGAAGAAGACAGGGAGGGAACAGGAAGCATTTGGACACCTCTGGCTACATTCCCTTGCCCATTAAAGTGTCTGGATCTGACTTCCCATGCCATTAGGAGAAGTGTAAATCAGCAATTAGGTGCATAAATGAAGAAATGTCAGCTCTCACCTGAAGCACGGCAGGCCAACACGCCTCGCGACGGTGAATTGCTGCACAGTGAGGACCCCTGATGCACCCGCACAGGTGCAGCCCCTCACACACACATATTGTTCTCAACATGTTTGACACACACCGCACTCCCACCCACATGGGTCTCCAAACTTGCAGTACGTCTGAGCTGTTCCTGTCTGGGTGTTGCAAGAGGATTACACTTTGCTGTTTTGCTCAATTACACTTGTTGTAGTTTAAAAACAAGGATGACAACTGTTCCCCTGTGGAACAGACAAATAATAAGCAGGGAAGGCTTTAGTTTTATTTTATTTTTTTTAGGTTTTTTTACTTTCTGGTTGAGATTTTTAGAAGTTGCTTTATTATTCCCAGATAAATTCCTCATGCTGCCAACTATTTTGTCAAATATAATCACGCAGATCACACCAACAAAACATAATGAGCCTCACAGTTGGGATTTTTCTTTCAGGTGTGCAGGTTTCTCTCTTTCACCTCCAAAGGTGGTCATTATGTGGTCATTATGCCCAACACTTTAAATTCACTTACATCAGAGCACAGGACAAGTCTACAAAAATAAGTTATCGTCTCAGAGTGTATTTTTAAACTGTAGTCATTTTTTTTTTATGCTGGTAACTATCCACAGATCATGGATCTGTGTAGTGATACCAGCTTCACCCAGTCTCTTCACAAGGTCGTTTGTTTTTCATCTGGGGTTTGATATGCACTTTTCACACAAAAACACGTTTATCTCTGGGAAGCAGAAGTCGTCTCCTCATGGACAGTAAACATGTTCCATCCTGTTTACACTGGCATGTAGATGTTTTAACAGATGAGCGTGGCACCTCGCAGCATCTGAAGATTGCACCCAGCCTGAGATGGACTTGTAGACGTTCACAGTTCACCTCCTGCAATCTTGGCTGATTTCTTTTACATTTTTCATGACATCACCAAAGAAACAGGTCAGTTGAGGGGCTTCTCTAAAACACACACAGAGATCTGCCTCCAACGGCTTAGAAAACTTGAATCTTTACCAAATTTTCTAAAAGAATAATAAACTTAAACCTCTGAAGTTACAGAAAGCAATAACTTTTATTCTTTTTGGAATTTTGAAATTGGAAATAATATCTGAAACCCTAACTGTCTGGAAACAGCAAACATTTAGTCTGATTCGAGGTGAAACTGCGAAGACAGCAGTGTACTTTATGGTTTATGAAAATATTTGGCTTTTTATGAAACAAAGAAATATGAAACAAAGAAATATGTGAATGATTTAAAAAAAAAAGTTAAGTTGTGCAGTTTTGCTTGATTAATTTATACAGTCAGAGTTATAAAGAAGAAAAATGGGGAAGAATGCATATTCTAAAAAAAAAAACTAAAAAAAAAGCAGGAAACTTTTCAGGACTGTCAGCACAGTTGTCCTAATTATGCAACCACCCAAACAGAGCCCCCTCTAATCCAGAGCCACAATTGCAAAGATCAAGAACACACATATAATAAAACACACACAAAGATACAGCATATTCCATGCCACACTAGTTTTTTGCATTCTTACTTTATACTCCAAGTGAACAAAAGAATATCTCTGCAGACCTCAAAGACACTTTGCACAGGGATGACAAGATTCACCACGAGCACACAGTGCCCCAGATTAGTCCATATTCAAGTATTGGTTTGCCAGTGTTGGAGGACAGGGTGCTGTGACCTAGGGAAATGCACGCGTTACACCACCCTCCAGGGATATGCTCACTCTAATGCAAGTTATTAGAGCAAACAGCTGCATGAGCCGTGGGGAATTTTTCTGCGTGAATGTGTGCTCTCCATGTTTGGGTGTGAATGCTGCATAAGTGACATAAACATGCAGCGTTGATCTAGGCAGAACGAAACAGCCACTTTTCTTTTTTTTTTCTTTGACCTTTGTCCTTGAAATGCATTCACCACACTTTTTTTTTTTTTTTTTTTCGTTAAGCAGTCAAAACCTCTGTGGTGATTTCTTTGTTAATTAGGGATATTCCCAGTGTTATGTGCTCAAACATAATGATATTAGACACCTTGAATAACTTCATTCTCCCAGCTAAGTAACACATTTTAATAGGTGCAGTTCTGTCCTCACAAGAACTGCCAACACCGACAATAGCCGCCTTTTCCAAAAACACACTTTACTTTTCTTTCAGGGTAATGGCTAACATTTTATTAAACATGATGCACATTCAAATCAGTAAAGCACAGTTAACAGTGTATTGCAAAAATATTCATAACCCTATAATTTTTAGAACCATACACTTTAATCTATTTTATTGCCATTTTTGTGAAATACTACTGCAGAATAACCAATAATTGAAAGGTGTGAAGGAAATTGTACACTATTTTCACAATATTTTACAAATTAAAATGTTAATGGCTTCCCAATACTTTGTAGAATCACCTTTCAATGCAATTACAGCTTTTAGTCTTTTGGGTCATATCTCTGCTCATCTTGAAATGGACACTTTGTTCATTCTTTGCAAGTAAGATTATAGGGAGAATTTTGGTAAATATTAGTGTTTAAAGAAACAATTCAGTTCTAGTGGTTCAAGCTTCTTTAGGGCTGATCAGCAGCATGCAGGAGGAATCAGAAAACACATAATTAAATTTCAATTTTGATAGCATAAATTTGAAAGATGGAAAGACGTAAGGAATTTCACTCCCTCAGAACTTGAGAGGGTATTCCTTTTAACGTACTGACGCTGTTGCATCGGGTTGAAAGAATTCTTCATGGTTATGGAGGGACTTGTGGGAGAACATGAATAACTTGTTGACTAGATGTCTGCGGCTCCTGTCTCCCTTCAAGATTTCAGAAGCTTACGATTTAGGTAACAGACAGCTGGAAGGGGATGAAGATGGTGGAGATAGTCGAAAGGATGAAAGCAGACAACAACGCAGCAACCCTCTGCATAGGGATGCAATTTTTTTTTTTTTTAGGCCAAGGCTGGCAGAAACCATAAACAGCAGCCCTGAAATTCATGACAAGCAAGGCAGAAAAAAACGGCAGCATTTCCCAGATGGAACAGGAGGAGATGCCTTCTCAGTCCTCTTATGAAAGGCATGGAATGATTTCCCCAAATAAAACTGCCCATCTAAGCAGACTTTATATTCTTGCTACATCTTTCTTTCCCTTCACATATACACAAAGTCAGCTGAGTAAGCACAGATGCCTGAATGACTTTTTACCTTTGCCTAACTTCGTTTTTCCTCCTTCCCCCCACCCCCCTTACCCTCCACCCCATGCCAGATGCTGTTTGTCTTCCAGCCTTATGCCTTCCGAGTTCCAGGGCCATCTGAGCCACCCTGCAGTAGAAGCACGCGCTGCTGGGTTATATTAGTCAGGGGCAGGATTAATGTGACAGAGCCTCCCAAAACGAGCCACAAAAACCATCATCCTCAGCTCTAGCAGCAAGCACCAAACACAGAGGAGGTTAGTGAGATGAGCTAACTGGCTTCCTGCTATCTATCCCTCCCACCCCCCAACCTCTAACAACACACACCTA
>NW_015114534.1:121735-126117 GCF_001443285.1 Poecilia latipinna
ATATCCTGCTTCCTTCCTGTCTTCCCCCCCCCCCCCCAACCCCCAACAAACCACCTCCTCCACCCCCCCCCCCCCACCTCCATCCACCCTCCTACCCCCTGCACAACTAAAACAGACCTTTGTATGCTAATGAAACATCACAGATAAGTAATGACAGGCAGGGGGGAGAAAGTGCAGAATATTAAATCATGCACGCCCTAGCTTTAAAGAATAATAATGTATTGAGACATCTCCCGTTATTGATGTGTCTTTTATGGCATGCCTCTATTGATGAGAGTGTGACACTAATGTTTGCCCTGTGGCGGAAAGAGAAGAAGCATTAGAGGAAATGATTGCTGTTCATTTATTTGCATGGGTGGGGAAATAAAAATAGGGAATGTTGTGCCAAAATACATACATGGTAATAGTTTTAAAACCCCATTTTGTTCTCTTATGAGACAGAGAAGTATATATATCAGCATCTGCATTTGTGGAACTCAGTGTTCTCATTTTCTGTTTTTTTTTATTTTATTTTTTTTTAGAAATCTCTACACAAATGGTTTTGTAAATTGGATGATTTGAACTACTTATTGCTCTGCCGGAGGGTGGGAAAAAAAAAAAAAAAAAAAAAACTGCATATATTTGAATAGTTCGTTGCAAAGCACCCACGCTCTGGTTGTGGAGTTTAGTTTCAGAAGACTCGTGCCCCAAGAGCCCCCCTGTGACAGTTGGACTCAGATGGATTTAAACCACCATTTGCACCATTGGCCACACATTGCCTCCATATGCTGCAGAGTGGGCAGGAAATGTAGGACACTCAGTTGGCCATGCAGAGTGGGTCAGCAGGACAATCTTCTTTGCCCGTGGCCATAAAGGGATTTTCAGATTTTTTTTTTTGTTGCGGATAGAACTGAGAGTATAACATTTTTAAGTCTGCATTAACCAAACAGCAGTGAGGAACTCTGAAGAGAGAGAGAGAAAAAAAAAAAAACACTGGTAACTTAGAGGTTAATGAGGAGGGCAGATGGCAGCGGCAGTACAAGTTGTCTCTCAAGACCTTTATGTGAATACACAAGCTGAAGCTAGTAGAGAAGACTCTTTCAAGAAAAAACCCTGTTCATTTAGTAGTCGTTTGAATTTCCTCTAAAGCCCTTAGATGGTTCAAGTGGCTCCCATTGCAAACGTCCTTGTTGTGCAAAAGATGTTCAAAGATGGGCTTCTAGAAAATTTATAAAAGGCGACTTTGAATTAGCAGATTTCAGCATGCTGAGTTTCTCATTCAAATCAACCCATATAGGAATGCACTGCCAATAAATGATTTCTTCCTTCCCCCCCCTCATTTAGACAACTAGAAACAGGATTGTTTTCATAAACATTAAACTACATCCAGACTGTAGTCCGGGCATTTTAAAACAAACATATTCTGTAAATGTGTCTTGTTCTTGTCTCAAGTAGAACATACCTAAAGTGGAATGATGCTACGACTTAGTTTGTTTATTAGGATACCATTAAGTGTGTACGAATCAGTAAAGTGGTTTCCTGCTGATATTTATGATTTTGTGCAGATAGTTAGTGTTACTTGCTTGCTTGCTAGAGGCTTTTGAAGCATTTTACAGTTTAGATGGGTAATCAGATGTAAGGAGTCTGCTTGTGCTTCTGGATGCTGTCCTGGTTGGAACGAATCCTGCTAAATCTTCATTATTGTGGAAAAAAAAAAAAAATCTGTCATCTCTTAAGTAAATAAGTAGAAAGAAACTATTTAATCTGTTTGTAATATGACGAAACTTCACAAACCTGAAAGCGCTTAAACTGTGTTTGTATGGAGATTACCTTCTTATAAGATTATAAATGAAGAATTTCATGTGTGCTCACAAAGGAAGAAAAAAAAAATCCCTATGGGGATAATAAAGTGCCTATTCTGTTCTTGTTGATTTCTTTTTAACGGTTACAGTTTCGAACATCTTTCTGTTGCTTGAATTTTTTTAGCAGAAGATACCGCATCTGGTTCTCTTTTTTATCCTTAAACCACTCACGTCCCATGATAGTAGCACTACAACACAAAGATCTAAAATAGTATTTCAGGGTATCAAATGCCTCACAGAAAACATTAGTGAACAGGGTGTATCACGGATGCAAAGGAACACAGTAGACATGCTAGGGATAAAGTTGTGGAGAAATTTAAAGTAGGTTTAAGTTATGAAACAATATCCTCAGGTTTGATAATCTCAGTAAGCAATGTTCAATATCTCATCCAAAAACAAACAGAAGGAGTAAGCAGCGACTGCGAGCAACAATTTCCAACTGGAGAAGAAAAGCAATATTTCAAGGAGGCTGATAGTAACTCTGGAAGAGCTGCAGATATTCACAGATTGTACTCTAAACAGAAAACAATGAAACTTTTTTGCCTACATACAAAGACCTCATATGTAGCACAGTGTGTCACCCTGAACACACAACCCCCCACAGAAAAAAAAAAAAAAAGTCTACAGAACATCAGACTGAGGTGAAGCCTCATCTTCTCACAGACAGGTGGATCTAAGCACACAGCCAGAGCTAGAATAAAATAGTTTAGACCAAAGCACAGTCATGTGTTACAATGGCCCAGTCAAAGATCAGTCCTTACCCAAACAAAGAAACATTGGCAAGACTTAAAACTTTGCAGATGATATTCATGAAAACTGACACTAAAATTGCAAAGCTAGTAGCTTCACCCCAAAGTTCGAATGAACAAAGCATCTGTACCCTTTACTGGACTTTTTTTCCAAAGAAAGTTGAAAACCATTTCTCATGCAACTTCGGCATTGTGCACTACAAAGTAAAATACCAATAAAGCACATGAAAGTGTGTGGCTGTGCCATGACAAAATGTGAAAAGCTCAGGTGAATTCTTTTGCAAGAGCCTGTTGGGTTTGGTCTGTCTTCATCAATCTTTCTGTCCCTCTTCTGTCTCGTTCTGCATCTCCTACTGAGCATCTTGACCCCAAGGCCATCCAAACAGCCAAACAGTTGGGTTCTAACTCAGTTTGCCATCATCTTATCCCCCTGGCACAATTACACTTTACGAACTAAACACTCCAAACTCTACCTGAATGACCCCATCCAGCACCTAAGGCCTGGCTAAACAAGGATTCCCCAGCAGGTCGCTGCATGTGGGCTCATGCTTCATCACAAGTGTTTGTGCTTTTCTTTGAGGGAGGGGGGGGGTAATGGAAAAGTGTCTTCCCAGGGCGAAGGCTGAGCTCACAGAGATGGAGGAAAGCATCGTTAAAAGCACATGAGCGTGCTCATAAGAGCGAGGGGCAGGCTGCTCAGGAAAGGGCAAGCTTTTATAGGGACAACCTTCGGCTATGAGTGCAGGCAGTCAACATCTTTTTTTTTTTTTGTTTTTTCTTTGTTTTTCTCTTACCTGTGGGTGTTAAAAAGTTTGCTGATTAGTTTTCTATTTTTTTCTCCCTATCCAGTTACACATCTATGCACAAATATGCGCTCTAACTTTGCTACAGCTTCTTGTAGGTGACTGTATCTGAAGAAGCACTTTAAGACTCCCTAATAAGATGAAGGTTCACAGATGTTGCAGCGGGGCTTCTAGAGTGTCAATAATGAACAAAGGGTGACAGTGGCAACATAAGAGAATGCCGCCGTTTACCAAGTGCTGGTTTATTTGCAGCCAGATGGATACTTATCACTCACTTTTGGGTCATTTCAGGAGTTAGCTTTGATCATATACAGTAGCTGCTTCTAGTTATAGACTGCAGTCCTGACACGCAGAGGTAACAGGGGTGAGAAAGGCGAGGCAATAATTAATGATGGTTTGAAGTGAGTCTGTTTCAGACTTGGTCCTTCCAAAAAATAAATAAATAAATAAATAACTCCCAGGTCTAATGATTAAAAGGTTTGTTCTAATTAGCAGAAGTGACTCTGTCTGGATGGAGAGCCAAAGGGACCAGGGACATGGCAATCGCTGAGGGGAGCGAGATAAGCACAGAGATGAAGGGATAGCAAGGCAGACGTGGTTTACTAACCATAATTGTAACCTTTGCAGCTGATATGTTATTTGCTACAAAAAAGCATCCAATACACCTTCAAATACATCTATTTGTGCTGTCTCCAAAAGCAAAAGCACTGAAAACAAGCTGCATTCCACTTTCAACTTATTATATAAGAATTGGAAAGGTTTGTTGTATAAAAACTAACGAGTGGAAGGTCAAATTTAAATTGACAGTTATGACAACAAAAGACCCCTTAACAGTTCTCATCACTTCAGCTGATAAAGAACTTGATATCACTGTTAGCTACTTACACACACTTCAAATGGTTTAAGTAAACGCAAAGCCTCTTCAATGTGGTTATTTCAATCGGTTAACTGAAACAAAGATTCCCCCCCCCCCCCCCCCAAACCTTCTG